>NW_026067902.1:3109310-3285926 GCF_014885135.2 Alexandromys fortis
GGCAGAGTAGCCCCTGAGGATGACCAGGAAGTGTAGGAGGGGTGTCTGCGTTCCCTGTCCCGGGCTGCTGCCACGGTCAGAAACTCACTCACCCCAGTGATGTCTCTCCTGGTGCCTGGACCGGAACTCCTTGCTGCTAGGTGTCTCGTAAACAAAGGACCTACCTAGCTTGCTGCAGGCAGGCTAGTGGGAACAAAGGAGCTACAACCCTCCCGTTTGCCCTGCTGATTGGGATTTGATCCTAGAGCCCGAACAGGCTGGGCTGGGAGATGTTATGTGGTCAAAAAGGGAAGGGAGTCAGACGGAGGCGGGGAGGGTTGTGGATGCAAGCTGGGTGGGATAGGAAGAGAGAAGGTATCGGGCAGAGTAGCCCCTGAGGATGACCAGGAAGTTTAGGAGGGGTGTCTGCGTTCCCTGTCCCGGGCTGCTGCCCTCAAAAACTCATTTTTTAAGACAAAAATAGATATAGTTTCAAAATAATTTTCTGTGTGTAGAAATCACTGAATTCAAGAGGGTGTGATTTTATATATATAGTTCAGGTCTATAATCCGCCATCCATAATTCCAAAATCTGAAAAGTTTTTAAAAGCAAAACATTTGTGAAACTCCTTTAACAGCAAAACTTGATTTTAACTGACATGAAGCAATGGGAAGTATTTCTTCCACTTAATTCATAACTTTAGGTTCTCTGCAGAAGTGCCTTTCATGATGAGTGCTGTGTTGATCGTGGTATGCACTGACTTTTTCATTCCTTTTTATACGGTCCAAGAAATTCTGAAGGATGAAATTCACTGGCCCCAAGGGTCCATGTAAAAAATTACAACTCTGTAATCGTCTCACTCAAGTTCCAATTGGGCCTGAAACTGAGAGCAGATCTCCCGTCCCAACTGCAATTATAGGTGTGAGCTATCATGTCAACACGAGTTAAGAAATATGCTGTAAATTCTGGCATCAGGCCGTGGCTTTAGGAGAACCTCAGTGCATTTTACTCATTTAAAGAGGATTGATATCCTAGCTTGCTGTAAAACTGATCATCGCACCAGGTGTGGTGACGCACGCCTTTAATCCCAGCATTGGAGAGGCAGAGGTAGGCAGATCTCTGTGAGTTCAAGGCCTGCTGGTGGAGGAGCCAGTACTGTTACTACAGAGAAACCCTGGCTAAAAAAAAAAAAAAGAAAAAAAAATGATCATTGGTGCCGGTGCCTATAATCTCAGCTCTCTGGATTCTGAGGCAAAGGGATTAGGAGTTGAGAGCAGCCTAGCTGTATAGTGACCCTGCCTCAACAATAGCAACAAAAATTTATTTTATGTCAAGATTTTATTTTTAAATGTTCATAAGGTCAAAAATAAAGAGCATGATTTAAAATACTAGGTAATTTTTTTTTGTATGAAAAGTTGAGTAGCAAAACAAATACTAGGAACTTGACAATTTAAAATACAGCCTTAGGGATAATCTTTGTATTATAAAATTTATATGTATTTAAAAGGATTTGTTGGGGGGGGGGTTGTGTCCTCACGCCACTTGTATGTGAGTTCCTGCAAAAGCCAGAAGGTGACAGAATCCCCAGACCTGGAGTTACAGGCAACTTTGAGTCACTTTGAGTTCTCTGAAAAGAGCAACAAGTACCCTTGCTGTGGGATAATGCTCTTGTGCACTATAAAGATTTCTCACTCATATTGGTTTAATAAAATGCTGATTGGCCAGTAGCTAGGCGGGAAGTATGGGGGGAGCAAATGTAAATATTTATAAACAATATTTGGTAATATGGGTGCAGTTATTTCTCTCCAAACTGCTTCCTGCTTTATAGGGACGCTGTTAATCAGGTCTGTGGAACAGTTTNTGGGGGGGGGGTGGGGGGAACCAGACTAAGAATTATGGAAAGAGGAAAGGCAGAGGCACAATCACCAGCCAGAAGCAGAGAAAGTAAGATCAAAATGACTCACTGAAAAAAGGTACCAAGCCACGTAGCTAAACATGCAAGAATTATGGTTTAATTTAAATTGTAAGAGCTAGTTAATAATTAGCCAAACAGTTTATAAGGTAAGCCTCTATGTCTTTCTTTGGGACTAAATGGCTGAGGGACCAGGCAGGACAGAAAGTTCTGTCTACATACCCAGCTCCTATGCCGAAAGACTTTTCATTGGTAGGAAAAGGGAGTTAGATTTATTAGATGCTTGATATTTATAGATAAGTTCTCCCAGATTGCTGTAAGACCATTTAGGGTGTATGTGTAGAACTTTAAAGTTTATAGAGGCGATCTATAGTCAGACTCTAAGAGAAAAAAAAAATCCTTGCTCAAAAATGAAGTACTAAAGCTAAGAAGAGAAAGTATTTCCTAAAATGTTAGTGAACATAGTAAGAAATCTTAGATACCAATGAGCAGTAGGTGATTTGAGAGGGCAGGGTGTGGTGGCCCACACCTGTAATCCCAGGATTTAGGAGACTAAAGCAGAAGGATTGCAAGTTCAAAAGCACCTTGCTTGCACCACATAGTAATAAAATTTTGTCTCCAAAGAAATACAAGAAACCAAACAAAATTGAGCCCAACACTGCTAGATAGGCCAAGAGAATTAAGTATTTAAATTGGTTTAGGATAGGTGGAAGTTAAAGCCGAGTTCACAGTACTCTAAACATTCCAAATAAGCAAAGCTCATGAAAACAAGTGCTATGTCTGTCCATTGATAGTTTTTGTTTTGTAAAAAGTTTCAAACATTATGAGAAAAGAAAGGGTAGAAACTAGACCCTCCAAGTGTACACATTTACACTTAGCAGTATTGTGATTCTGTCTTGATTTGGGAGCAGTGCTAAGGGTTGAAACCAGAGCCTTACACATGTTAGAAGTGATTTACCAGTGAGCTAGGCACCTTTTTCCTCATCCTTTTCTTTTAACTGATAGAAGAATTTAAAGTAAACCCTTTCTGTATTTTTAATGGTAATAGTAAACATCCAAACTACTGCAGTGGGACCAACATTTGCTGACAACACTGAGAAAACTAACAGGAACTCTTTACTATGACTTCATGACCAGTTCCTGATCATATTTTTGAATTTATCTTTAAAGTCAACAACAGAATAAAAAACTGAGTTTCTTAGCATCTAGATCCAGACAAGCATACATTTGGTGAATGATTATCTGTTTCTGCAGGAGTGGAGTATATCACCCCTCATCTACTTTGTTGGAAATCTCCCACATTGTGAATTTAGTGGGTTGCATCTGTTTCTGTAAACTAGGAGGTAGAACAAAAGCCCACTTTCAGTTTTTGTTGTTGCTTTGTTTTGAACAGTACTTGTAGATAGGCTTGGTACATCTTAGACAGTTCCATCGCTTAGATCAGTTTGGCTTGGTGAGAGGTGCTTTATCCACTTATCCAATGCTGACCCAAGATTAGTTTACTTATGCAAAATTCAGTTCAAGTGGCAAACGTGGTTAGTACATTCCTGAAAATCATTATTTAATAATTAGGTAAACCTTTGTTTTTATGACACCTAGCCTCAACAGATAAAATCCATAAACTGAATTTCTTATACATCATTCTTAACACATCAGAATGTCATGCCTCAAGGCTTGCACTTTAGTGCCTTACATAGACTACTAATGCACTTCTGCTAGGCACCTTTTTCCTCCTCCTTTTCTTTTAACTGAGAGGTTTGTATGTGGTAACATTGTGTGATGCTTAGAATTTGAAACTGAATTGCAAAGCTTGAGCTCCTTTTCTCTTTGTCATTGAGCACATTCTTAGTTTTTTTTTTTTTTAATTGGCATTGACCAACAGTTTAGAGAGCATTAGTTGACTAGGGATTTGAAAAAGATTGACTAGTAGATGAAACTATAAAATTAACTCTGACTTTAACCAAGTCTATAAAGCATAGTTTGTGTACTAATACAGTTGTTTCACTGATTGATTCAACTAAATCTAGACTGTAATAATGAGTTCTACAGTAGGAATGCTCACAACTGCTAATTTCCTTTCTTTTCCTGTTGCTTTAACATATATCCTGATACACTTAAGAAGGGAACTTTTTTGGGGGGTTGTTCTGTTTTGCTTTTGACTCACAATTCCAAGTTGTGGAATTGTTGGGGAAGTCAAGGTGGCAGGACCTTGAAGTGACTGGGCTCATCTTCACAGTCACTGAATGGAATCGGGGCCAGTTCTCGCTCACTCTCTACACATCGTCTAGAATCCTCACACCCACAGCGTGCAAGTCTTCTACTAATTGAGTAATTGCCCTCACTGAGTTTCTATCACTGATTCTAGAATGTGTCAGGTTAGCAGTTAAACTAACCATCACAGCTATCCTGTTGTCATGTGTTTACAAACAGGATTTGATTTAAATGCAGTCCTGTCTAAGCATAGTTTCAAAGCAGAATAAAACAATTAAAAAATAAAAATTACACCAAATAAAGAAATAAGAACTTGTTTTTAAGATCACAAGAGAACAAAGCCTTTTTTTTGTTTGTTTTTCCTAATGGAAAATTTTTTTTTTTCATATATTATGATCACAGTTTTCCCTCCATCTCCTTCCAGGTCCTTCTTACTTCCCCACCTTTCCAAATCAAGGCTTTCTCTCAAAACAAACAAGGAAAAAAAAAAGGAAAAGAAAGAAAAGGAAGAAAACAAGCAAGCAGTGTACAAGAAACACATGCAGAGACACACAAGCAAAACCATAAAAACACAAAATCAAAAACCATAATATGCAAACAAAAGACAAATAAGGTTAAGAAATGCAATATGAGACAAAAAAAATCTCCGATAACACCTATGAGGTTTTTTTTTTAATGTTGTCCATCTGCTGACCATGGAGCCTGCCTTTATGTATTGTTTGTATACTCAATGAAACAAGGAGAATCTAATTTTTGCTTTGAAAGTAGTTGTCAAGTGGAAATAACTTCTGTGTTAGGAATGGAGGCTTATGTCTACTTCCCCATCTTAGCACTGGGACTCCATTTGTTTTGTACCTGTACATGGTGCCCCAGCTGATGTGAGTTTGTATGTTCCAGACCTGCTATCTAAGACACTGCTTCCTTGGAATCATCCATCACCCTGGCTCTTACAATCATTCCACCTCCTCTTCCTCAATGCTGAGGTGGGAGGGTTTGATGATTTCCCATTTAGGACCAAGTGTTCTAAGGTCTCTCATTCTCTGGTTTCTATTAGTTCTCGTCTCCTGCAGGAGGAAGCTTCTCTGATGGTGGCTAAGCACTGCACTAATACGAGTATAGCAGAATGTCATTTTACTGCCATGATCTTTTAGCAGAATAATTAGGTTTTCCTCTAGGTCCAGTATCTATCTGGTCTCAGGTTATTGGCCACTTTGGCAATGTCAGACAGAAGTTCCATCTCATGAAATGGGCCTCAAATCCAATTTTATAGTGGTTGGTTACTCCAGCATTGTGCCACTGTTGCGCCAGCATATCCTGCAGGAAGGTCACTATTGTAGGTAGCTGGGATGGTGTTTACTTTTCTCTTCTGGAGTTATAGAGTACCTAGTACCATGACTATTAGTCAGTAAGGGTGAAAAATAAACTTAGATTTATAATGTGTTACTTATTTTCTAGAAGCAAAAGTATGAAGTCCATTAGTTTCCCTTTCTCACTTCCAGTATGCTTGTGATAGTTAAGATTCTTTTCTAAAAATGGAGCAGAGTATTAGAATGATTAAATTTGCTGCCTATGAAATACTTTGGAATTATTCTTCTAAATTTTTTTAATTTCTTATAGAAAGAAGCAACTTTGAATCTGAACTTGCTAATAAAAGAAGAAATGAAAAACCCCAGTTGGATTAGAAAGAACTGGCTTCTTGTGGCCGGGGTGACTTTTGTAGGTGTCCATCTTGGAACATACTTTATGCAGAGAGCTGCAAAAGAGTCTGTGAGGTCTCAGTCCAGAGACAAACAAAAGAATATTGAAGAATGAAGCAAAATAAATTCTTGGAATTATTAATGTCATTAAATTAATGTCTACTGGTTATTGTCTGTAAACCACTTGATTTTTGTAGCTGGCAATGCTGAATGCAGACTCTCGTTCGTGAAAAAAATGTTTCTAATGTTAAAACACATGGCAGTGCAATAAATGAAAAACGTGAACAAAATAAAGCTACCTGTACAGGTTCCACCTGAAGCAGGATGTCTCGTTTTGAAGCTAAGAAGCCATCGCTTTGTAAAGCTGAACCATTGACAAGTGAGAGAGTCAGGTCCACACTTTCTGTCTTGAAAGGAATCCTAGTGTCATGCTATGGCCCTTCAGGGAGGCTGAAGCAGCTGCACAATGGCTTGGGAGGTAGTGTGTGCACAACCTCACAGTCCTCAGCCCTGCTTCGCAACCTTTCAGTCACCCATCCCGTACTGAAGGTCCTAACAGCGTCTGTGCAGAATCATGTGTCCTGCTTCAGTGACTGTGGCCTATTTACAGCCATTCTCTGCTGTAACCTGATTGAAAATACTCAGAGGATAGACTTAACACCCACGAAGGTTATTAAGTTAAATAAAGACCTCCTGAGTTTCTGCACCAGTTATCTCAAGTCTGAAGCCTGTAGTTGTCGAATCCCGGTTGATTTCAGTAGTACACATATCCTCCTTGGCTTGGTCCACAGTATCTTAACCAGCAAACCTGCCTGTATGCTCACCAGAAAGGAAACAGATCACATCAGTGCTTTGCTTTTGAAAGCTTTTTTGCTTACAATTCCAGAAAGTACAGAAGACCGATTCATTTTAGGGAAGAATATAATTGTTCCCTTAAAGGGCCAAGGAGTTACAGATTCCACTATATTACCTGGACTGCTCATTGAAATGTCAGAAGTTCAATTAAGGAGATTATCCACCCGGAAGTCAAGTGCCCTCAAGGTGGCGCTATTCTGTGTTTCTTTATCAGGAGATTTTTCTAATGCTGGAGAAGGAACTGTGGTGGTCCCTTACCAAGTGTCCCTTGAGAATGCAGTTTTAGAGCAGTTGTTTAATCTGGGAAGGCAGCTAGTCAGTGACCATGTAGGTCTTGTCCTGTGCCAAAAAGTTATACACCCATCTTTGAAACAGTTCTTCAGTGAGCATCACATTATTGCCATTGACAGAGTTGGAGTGACTCTGATGGAACCCCTGAGCAAAGTCACAGGTAAAAACTTCTCTTGGCTTTTGTACATTAAAGCTAATATATCATCCTCCCTTTCTGAGCAGAGAACTTTGGTTTGTGTCACTGTTAATACCTTGAAAATATTTAGAAGCCACAAACCTTATAGCATTTGACTCGTCTCTGGCAGCAAAAGTTGTTTCAAAGATCTCTTCCCAGTTATTAGAAACGGTGGTGGCTTTTTCAACCCAAGTGTAGTCTGTTATGATCTAACCCTTAGTGTTGTATAGGCAGTCGAGAAGTCTAACATAATAATGTCTTTAATGTTGTACACACAATTTTTAAAATTGACAGAGCTTTTAAATCCTGTTATATTCATCTTCATTGTTATCATAACTCCAAGAAATTTCTGTCCTTCTGCCCAAATAGTTGTTCCTGATTTGGGAGGCAGGAATACATTATACATGTTTGACATTTATCAAAACTACGTGTAGCTAGGTTCTTTTGAACCAAGAGTACCTTTTACAGTCAGTGTTTCTAACATATCTGGTCCTCAGGCATTTAAATATTTGATGGATTGATATCTACAATAACAATCACAAACCTAACAGACTAAACACACATATGTGGTCAGGAAAAAGGTTGAAGAGTCCCTTATGTGAGCCACTTCTCAAGTCAGTGTCCTCTAACTGCAGTGACAAAATCAGGAATTGTCAGTTACATCCATATTGACTGTGATGGTTGCTTTTTTGTTTAACAAGGTCCAGCTATGTTGTTGGGACTAGTCTCCAAGTGCTGACCCTAAGGGAGCCACTTGAGTCTCCCAAAGAGCTACAACTATATGGTACCTGCCTTGTGATTCTCAACTTAATGAACTATTAAAGTTCACTAGTATGGCAAACGTTGGATACTGTCAGCCAAACGATTATCAAAATGAAAGTTACTAGGAACATTGGAATAATTTGGAATTCATTCTTGGTGCCATAGGACAGACCTAAATTATGTACTAATTTGCATTGATCTGGCTGTTTCCAGCCTAACATATACTAGGTATTCTGGATTTGGTAAGTTAAAGTTTGAAACATTTTCCCATAGCACCAGTGTTGTGAATGGCACTGGTTTTCTGCACTAGTCCAGTTTTGTGACTTAGCTCAGATACCTAGAACACACCATGAAAATTATGACTCTAGAGTTTTCTAGTCTGTGGACAAGGTGGCACATACCTAATACCAGCACTTGGAAGAGACAGGAGGATCAAGATCCTCAATCCTCCCCTGCATAGCAAGTTTAAGGACAGACAGCCTGGACTACATGAAAGTATATTAATAAAAAAAAAAAAAAAAACTGGCCTCCAAAAAAGTGAGTCGCTACAAGTTACAGTTTTGATATGCAAGTGTTAAATGTTACTTCTTACATTTACTTTGAAATTGGTGTAGATTCCTATATAACTTAACTACATTAAGAGATTTTGCTAATACCCAAATCACTCTATTTGTATTTTAACTTGTGGTTTATGTAATTTCCCCCATGATAGTGAAAGGATAAAGAAATAGGAATAAGAAGACAAGAAAAGTAAAATGAGTATGTCATATTTTTATTTTGGCACTTGCATATCCATTTACATTTTTGTAAAAGCTCTTAGGCAAAGAGTGTGTGTTTGTGTGTGTGTGTGTGTGTGTGTGTGTGTGCCCTAGAGTTCCCAAAGAAATAAATGAATTTTTTAAAAAAGGACTTTTCCACTCTTTTCAAATTAATGAGGTTCTCCTTAATGTGTGGTTTTTGATCTTTAGGCTTTCAGGGATCCTGAACTTCCTTAAAATATAGGTAATTTTGTTGTGTGCCTTTTCCAGAGAGTACAAAATAGCTTTGAACAGATGTTCAGATAGGTCTGTAAGATTGGGAGTGTGGCTCAGTGGTAGAGCATCTGCCTAACATGAACATGACTCTGGGTTTAATGCCTAACAATACACACACACACACACACATGCGCGCGTGCACAAGTGAATAAATACTATCAGTCTGCCTACCAGAAAGGCCTGACCACTGCGCGTGGCATTATTCCCTGGGCAGGAATTCCTAGATGGTATAAAGTTGAGAAGACAAGCTAAGCACTAGTATACATGCACGCATCCCTCTGTTGCCTGATTGTGGTAAGAATGGCTGCTTTGAGCTACTGCTGCTGTGACTTCTCTACTGTAATGAACTTTAACCTGGAATTGTGCTCCAGAATAGCCCTTACCCTCTGTTGATGGAGTGTTTTTTATTTTGTTTTGTTGTTTTAATTTTATTTATTATGTATATAGTGTTCTGGGCACCAGATCTCATTATAGATGGGTGTGAGCCATCATGTGGTTGCTGGAAATTGAACTCAGGACCTCCGGAACAGCAGTCAGTTCTCTTAACCTCTGAGCCATCTCTCCAGCCCCTTAATGGAGTGTTTATCACAGCAACAGATAGGCAGCTATGACAAAGTTCATAAACCAAAAGAGCCTACACAAGCAAAGAGCATCACTTAATAGCAGAATATGAACTTCAGAGATCTAAAATGTGTTTTCTTTCTTTATCCTGTATTTCATATTTTAAATGATAAGCTTTGGTGAGGGGTTTTATACTAGCTAGGAATTTTGAATTAAATAAATAAATAAATTTGAAATAAAATGGATATTTATTCATTTTAAGAGTTCCATCTTTGCTTATGCAGTTTATGTTTTCTATACTTTATAAAAAATAGGAGCAATGCCTATTGGTTCCCTAAACACAATAGCTTCTACTACTTATGGAAGTGTGAAAGATTTGCACCCTGCAAGATTTGGCTCCAAACACTTTTTCCATCTTATTCCTCATGAGACAACTGTCTGCAGCTTGCTTCTCTGCAGTCGAAACGACACCACCTGGGAGGAGCTGAAGGTAGGTGGATTTCCAGGGCCTACAGCATGGATGAAGCAGTCATGGCAGGTACTGCAGGTTAAGGGCTGTGCTGTTTTTGTTTTTCACAATTTTTCATAGTTTCCACTGTGATATAATAAGTCACAAAGGAACAGAAGTAGGGACCAGAGGTATAGCTCAAGAGTGGAGGTTGGTACAGACAAGATCCAATCTGAGCATCAGATGAGGGAAGAGGAAAGGCAATGGCTCAAAGAAGCTAATTTAGTTGGTTGCTATAGTAAACTTGGAATATATTGTACGCTATCATTTCTGCTTTTTATAAGAAACTTAAAGGTTCTTGATGTGAAGTTTTCCTGAGAATAGGATGAGTTGCCTACGTCATCCAACCTTTTGACTTGATGCCACATTATCATCTACAAATGTGTTGCTGCATTCATAGCTCTTGTGGGAAGCATGTAACCCATACACCACAGGCTGATCATGCCTGGACTGTGTGTACTGCTGTTAATGTGTATGAATAATTGACTCAAAGTGAATTTCCCAGTCACCTACTTTCTAGTAGAGTTTATTGTTTTCTGCAAGTTTTATATAAGGGAACTGACAATATACAGGACTGTTTGTTAGTTTAAAGATTCATATATCCTTAAAAATTCATCCTTAGTAAATCAGATTTGCATGTTTTTTACTTACTATTGCTTGGTGCTATAAACAGGCTTTATAACATTTGTACAACTTCCTTGTTTAGACTTGGATTTTAACGGAAGGACCAGCAAACCTCATTGTCACTGATGTTTTTAGGCTGTGCAATTGTGAGCAAAGTAGATGTGAAAGAAATATTAATCTAATTCCGTGAAAACAGATATATGGCTTAAAAGTCTCTCTTCATTCTCTAATCTTTATCGGAAATGTTTATTAGTCACCTTACTATTTTGGTAAAATGGATTTTGTTTGTTATGAATTGAAATCTGGACCTTTTGCACTACTGAGACACCTGAGCAGGTAAAGGCACTCAATACCAGGCCTAATGTCGCGAGTGCAGTTCCCAGGGGTCACATGATGGAAGAAGAGAACTGACTCCCACAAGTTGTCCTCTAAGCTCTACACCTGTCATAACACATTTGCAAACTGACCCCTTATACACACACAAAATCAACAAACAGAGCCTTTTCGTATTTAAAAAAATCCAAGTTGGATGACTTGGATTCAATTTCTAGGACCCAAACAGTGGAAAGAAATGTCAGACTCCCACAAGTTGCCCTCTGACCCCTACTCATGTGTTCTGGCATGCACCTTTCCCTGACACACAGAGAATTAAAAATTGAAACTATATCTCTGTAAGTTACTATGAGAGTGTGTAGAGTTCACGTCCCAGGGTGAGATCCTGATTCTGATGTGCTTCTTCCTTAGCTCGCATGTCAGACAGCACTGCATGTCTTACAGCTAACAATCAAGGAACCATGGGTGTTATTGGGAGGTGGCTGTACGGAAACACACTTGGCTGCTCATATCAGACACAAGGTAAGTTAGACATTCTCCTTGCATTACTTAAGTTGTCAGCTGTTTTTGTTTTGTGAGACAATGGCCACATTATGATACCAACAAGCTTTGATACTTAACTTTTCAAAACTCAGATAATGTAGTGGAAAATATTTTAGGAAAGTAATACTCATAAGTACAAGGTGCTGAGTTGATTGTATTGGTTATCATGAATCTAACCTAGCAACTGGCCATGTTCTCTGAGCATTATCTATATTTAATGCCTGTTGAAGCTGACGTTCTGTTATTGGAAGTTCTGAAATTCAACAGCATCTAATGTTCTAATGCTCACAACAACAAAAAAAAACTGTGGTTCAAAATATGTATAATACTTTCTGGAGCATCAACAGAAGAGCCAACTTCATGGATTACACATCCCAAGGATCAGATTTCACATTTACTATTTTCTTTGTGTGTGCATGCACGCATGCATGTGTGCATTCATACATGGATTCATACATGCCACGGCACCTACATGTGGAAGTCAGAGGACAACATGTAATGCATGTTGTCGTCAGGCTGAGTGGCAAGCCCTTTTACCCACTGATCCAGCTCTCCAGACTGTCGTGACAGTTTTTAAATGGGTCCTACCAACTCTGCTATTTAGACTTCTCGTTAGTCTCCATTTACTGAAAGTCGTTAGATAAGTGTGTTATAGGTCCTATCAGTTATTTCATAGTCCTAGCCTACTTTGTTTGAAAGTAGATACAAAAAGATAAGCATGTTCCCCACATATTCCTGGTTGACCAGCTCCTGAGAGAGGCCCTACAGAATTTCCAGGACGTAACTGGACCTAGAGAGACAGTGAATATTTTTACAGGCATAATCATGTCACCTTTCCCAGATCACTCCACATGCATTTGAAGATAAAACCAATTCCTGAGAAGTTATCAAACTATACTTTATGAAAAACCAATTTCTAGCCAATCTAATGATGATCAATGGGTGATAATGTAATCTACAAATAAGATTGAATGCGTAGAAAAAATGTTTTGGAGAAAAGAGATATCTTAAGTAGGGTTTAGAAGAAACAGGACAGTATCGAACAGTGGAGGGGTGTATAATATAAACCATGTCATCTGACTTTTAAGTCTGGTTACAGAAGATAGGAACTGTTTACAAAGAGCAAAGATATGGGTTCTTTACCCATAATTCAGTTCGTAGCTTGCTTATTTACCAATTCTATTTTAAGACGTTTCCATGGAGCTGGGGAGGGTGCTCTTGGTAAAGCCTTTGCTAGGTAAGCAGGAGGACCTGAGTCCTGCAGCCATGTAAGAATCCTAGCTCTGGGAGGAGGAGACAAGAGAATCCCTGATGCTCCCTGGCCAGCCAGCCAGCATAGCCAGTCAGGGAGCTTCCCATTCAGTGGGAGACCTTGTCTCAAAACTGCAAAGTGGAGAACAAGAGACAAAGGTATCTGACCTTGACCTTTGGCCTCCACTTGTGAACATTGTTTTCTCTCCCCCTCTCTTCTTTCTTCTCCCTCTCCCTTTCTCCTTTTTTTCCCTACCCCCAGAATAATTTAGGATATTGAAACTAAAAGGAAGTTTAAAGTCTAAATATCTTTTGATTAAATTGAAGAATCTTCATTTTTCAAACATTGAAGTGAAAATTACACATATCCCTAAATGATGTCTTAATTGTAATTTTGCAGTATAATTTTAAGCAGCTCTCAAGCATTTAGCTGATATAATAAGTACTTTATTTGGGACATTAGTCTTTAGCAATTTTTCTCTATACTCATGTTTTTTTGTTTTGTTTTGTTTTGTTAACCCTATAATCTGCATTGTCCTTTATATACTGAAGAAGGTGCCACCAGTCAGCCATTTAGAATAAACTGATAAAAAGGTCTGTTCCTTCATTCTGGTTAGTGACTGGGAATATACATTGTTCTCTGGCCAACCAGGTTGACTGACACAGGCCAATCAGCATTGTTGTGAGATCTAAGGAAATGAAGGTGAATAACCTTTTGAACAAGGTTTTGATCGAGTATCATCTTTTTCTGAAGCATTTTTATATGAGTTGATCTGTCTGTTTTCACTGGTCTTATTCCTCTTTAGGTTCATAATAAGGCAGACGACATTGTCAAAGAGGATGGTTATTCTCGAGCGGAACTCCGGATTGCTGCTGAAGCATTCTGCAGTGCTCTAGAAGCCGTTGTTGGCTCTTTAGAACACGATGGCGGTGAAATCCTCATTGACATGAAGTATGGACACTTTTGGTCAGGTCAAGCGGCTTCTGCTTCTGTTAACTGGCCAGATATGCTGTCACGATGTGGCTGTGGCTTGTGCAACAGCCAGGAAGGACTCAGCTGGTCTTCCTTAAGAAGCACTTATCATCCTTTTGCACCACAAACCTGCCTGTCACAGGCAGCTGTGGACTCAGCCAGCAACTTAATTGTGGACTGTTTCACTGCCAAGCTTAGTGGCCTGCAGGTTGCTGTGGAGACAGCCAATTTGATTTTAGATCTTTCCTATGTCATTGAAGATAAAAACTAAAATAAGAGAATGGTATATTTTTGTTATTAAACTAGTTCAGATGTCTAAGGAAAAAAAAAATGATTGTTCTCTCAACGGCCTGTTCTGCCTAGGTGGAGAGATGATTTATAAAAATGTAGACTTACTTTCTTAAGGAAAGCATGAATGTGAAGTAGAAATGTGTAGGCTGATAGTAGTTCTTGATGCCTTTGCTTTGTCACCATCGTGTCACATCTGGTGTTCGTACCATGCATTTATGTTTGGAGGTTTGTAAATACTAAAGATAGTGTGTCACCTTAAAATATGGGAGTTGCTCCAATAAAGGGTGACCCTGAACCTTTCCCACTAGCAAGGTAGTAGTCTTCCCTTTTCATGGAAACTATTGTTCATATGCATTTAGCTTTTTATAAAACTTGATTCTTTCCTTGGTGTAACATTGTTGGCTTATTTTAAATATTGTGAAATTTTGTTAGGATCTTTTAATAAAATCATTTGTGTTTCCTAAAACTATATATAACCTATAATAGAAACATAGGTAACATGTTCTTGCAATCTCAGCTACTTGGGAGGTTAATACAGGAGCTTTGATACTGCCATGCCTGAGGCCTAGGCAGTAGAGAACCCTTTTCCGAAGTAGAAGACAACACTTCACTAATACTTGAAGAAAATGATGCAAGTTCAGATGGTAAAACATGGCATGAGAATTTTTGATGAAAATAATTTCAAAGAAGCTCATTCTGGCAGAAACAAATGACAGAAAAAAATCCATCATAAGCACGTTGTGATTAAAAGTAAAATTGAGGAGCAAGAGAGACGGCTCAGCAGTTAAGACCACTGCCTGCTCTTCCAGAGGTCCAGGGTTCAATTCCCAGCACCCACATGGTATCACAGCCTTCTGAAACTCCAATTCCAAGAGATCTGACCCCTTTTCTGACCTCCACAGGTACCAGGCAGGCACATAGTATACAGAGATCCATGCAGGCAAACTTAACTCATTCATATAATAAAATAATTATAAAGTAAGATTGAGACCTGAGTATTGCATTAGGAGGTACATCAGCACACAGAGAGGAACCACTGATAGTTATAAAAGAAAAAAAAAAGGAAGAAGAAGAAAGTAGTAAGAAAGAAATCTGTGACAGTGTCCTTTTTTCAGAGTGCACAGGACATAGAGTAGTAAAATTACTGGAGCAAGAGGGTCCAGCAGGATTACCATCTTACTAATCAAAAGAAATCAAAGTTGGAGCAGGAAGAAAGGGAAGAGCTAAAGCTAATATTAAGAGGACTTTTCAGTGATTGGTCTCAGGGCTACCACACTGGTACTGCTTTAGGAAATCTGTGTGTTAGTTATAGACCAACACTGCACTGTAATGAAATAGTTTGTTCAAGGTCCTTCAACTGAGCATTTTTAGATTCTTCAGATAGAAGTTTGTTTTTGACCTCACTAGTTTGCATAAAGTATATAGACATTATCATGGTAAAAGTATAATGTATTTTTTATTAATAGTTTTTCCAGCCTGATTACAGTTCACCCTCTCTCCTCTCCTTCCTGTCCCTTCCCCCAACATTCACTACCTGAACCCAAGCACCCCCTCTTTCTCTTCAGAAAACAGGAGGCCTCCCTTGTATGTCAACCAGCCATGGCATGTCAAGTTTCATTAAGACTAGGCACCTCCTCTCATATTAAACCTAGACAAGGCAACCCAGGAGGAGGAAAGGGTCCTCAAAGCAGGCAACAGTGAAGGAACTCACGAAAAACAGAAAGGTGGTGAATATATAACCGAATGAGGGGACTGTGTTCCAGCCCCAGTAAGCAACAGAACTTGGCAGCGTTGACCTCATGGTTCTGGAGAAGTAAGGGGCTATAGCATTTCCCTCCGTGATGAAGGAAAACCGCTGAGGTTGGTCATATGTCAGGGTTGTCCCTGGGTCGAGGCCTAGAGAGGCCTTTTTGTGAAACTGTGAAGTTGAATCCCTGATTGCCTTGGAGACCCTAAGGTATTGGAGATACCTGAGTCGTGGGATACCTGCTGAGGCAATTCCTCAGTCCCTGGTACCAACTTCACTGGAGATGCCAGAGTCATGGAATACTGTGAGAACGAAAGTTATGTTTTAATCTTTCAATACTATGCCTAAGAGATCCATGAAACAAAAATGCCTCTAACCAGTAAGCCTCCTGCCCAAGGACATATACTTTCTGAAATCCTGGAAACAATTATTTATGGGCGATAACAAGCCACACGTTTCACTCCCCTGAACAAGTTTGTTTGACCCAACTACACCACACTCACGCCCTCCCTTATCCGCTGAGGCGGCGGGCTGATCTTTAGCTTCCGGCCTGAGCTCGCGCTCTCTTCCATCTTCCCTCAGAGAGGCAGCTTCGCTCGTGTGTCTCTCCCCATTTCCCCCCCCCCCCACTTCTCTGTCTCTCTCCTTTGTCTTCTCCTTCTCCCCCCACTCTCTCTCCCCTCTAAGTATCCAATTCTATTCGGTAGGATGATGTGTCTGTCCACGTGCCCATCCCTCCTTCGCTGGGACCCCCTGGGACCAGCCACTGCTCGGGAACGGGAACCGGCAGCGGTCTTTGCCTGGGACTAGCTGCTCCGTGGGCCCGCTGCCTCCTGCCGCCGGGGATCTTGCAGCATTTTTAACAACACCAATTGTACTTGATCACATGAAGGTAGGAGATCACAGGCAGGAAGTTACCGGGATGTGTACTTGCCCTGATTGGACCTGATGGGGAAGATGGTGGCCCTATGGTTTTTGCCTTTTTAAGCCCCTGCAAAATGTGACTTTTGGCCATTTTCTGGGAACCGAGGAATGGATCTGGCCAGATTACATCCTCTTAGCCAGTATTTAATTAAAGCTTACTTCAAATTTGGCTCAAACATTGTGGTGATGGTCTTATTCTCAACCAGCAGGATTAACAATACCTGCTGAGGAAAGCTGCGCTCAGTAAGTGGAATCAGCTCCGGAGAAATAAGTGTGTTGCCACCAACAAAGCTGAAAGGAGTTGGAGATCTGAAGAGCGCTTTGACAATAGACACGGAGACGCAGAGTTTAGAGTTTGCCCAGCTGGGTTCCAGTCTTTCGTTGGTCCAGTCTATCAAGTATTAAATGCTTTCCTTTATGAGTGTTGCTAAGGTCATGGTGTTTACAGCAATAGAAACTGTAACTAAGACAGTCTCCTTTGCTGGACACACATCTCCAAATTCTGTGCATGTGACTCTTGATGGCTAACAGCTAATCAATTCCCTCTCAAGAAAATAGTCCTAGACAGGTGTAGTGGCATGAACACCTATATATCCCAGCGCTCAGGAGGCAGAGACAGGTGGATCTCTGAGTTCTAGGCCAGTGGGTCTATATAGTAAATTCCAGGACAGCAAGAACTACAGAGAGAGACAGAAACAGACAAGAAAAAAAAAAAAAAAAAAAAACAGACACACAGGTTGTGGGGGCAGCTCGAAGCACACAGGCAGCCAAATCGGTGTGCCAAGGAAATTTGTAATCTCTGATTTGCATGTGTATGTGTGTGTGTTCATACGATATATACATAGTCTTACTGGTGTTTTCAGTTGTGTTAGATTTTGTATTAGTTACTGTTTTGCTGCTGTGATAGAACACCATGACTGTTGGGCCAAAATTATCTCAGGACCTGTACCTTGAGGCCTGTAGGACAGAGAAAAGCCTGGCTTGAGTTTGAGGGATAGTCTCAAAACTATCAAGGATGAGACAGCAAAATCTAGGTAGACGCCCCTCCAGCCAGAGGGAGGGATTGGCTGGAGGGACCCCCACATCACACAATGTCACTTAACCTATATAAGCTGATGCTCACAGTCATAAACAGTTTGTGCTTTGACTTGACTTCCTATGGCGTCTGATTGTCCTTAGTCGTGGGGCTCCAAATCTGATTGTCCTGCCTCGTGAGGCAGTAGAAGGAGCAGATAGTGCACTCAGGTTTCCCTGGGGAATAAGGCTAACGAAGCCTGTCACATGGCCAAGGCAACTTATAGAGGGAAGAGTTTATTTGTGCTTATAGTTCCAGAAGGATTAGCGCCTATCATTAGGGCAAGCATGGCAGCAAGCAGCTGGTCTAGCTACTGGAGCAGGAAGCTGAGAGCTTACATCTTCAACGAAAAGTGCAAAGCCTACAAGTCTCACATTCTGTCTGCCTGCTCATCCATGATGTTCCCCAAGCCTCAGAGGGAATGCTGTAAATATACTCTTTAGTGCTGAGCACACAGACATCTCTTTTTCTCGGCATCTTGATGAACCAAGAGTCTCTGCATTCCCTGTCATTCATTGCAAAGAGAAGCTTCGGTGATTAAAGCTGGGCTGCATTTGTCTATAGGTATAATCATAGATGTCTACATTCTGGAGAAATGGCTCAGTGGTTTAGAGCACTGACTGACCTTCCAAAGGACCTGGGTTCAAGTCACAACACCCTCAGGCCTCACAACTGTCTGTAACTCTAGGTCAGAGGGATCTGATGTCCTCTTATGGCCTCAAAGGGTACTGCACACATGTGGCATACAAACAAAGACATGTGTCATACAGAAAAAACACCCATACACATGAAATAAATGTAAAAAAAATAACTGTTTATAAGGCAGTTAAAACCGTGTCAGGCCGGGCGGTGGTGGCGCACGCCTTTAATCCCAGCACTCGGGAGGCAGAGGCAGGCGGATCTCTGTGAGTTTGAGGCCAACCTGGTCTAGAAGAGCTAGTTCCAGGACAGGAACCAAAAAGCTACAGAGAAACCCTGTCTCGAAGAAAAAAAAAAAAAAAAACCGTGTCAGTCTAGGAAAATAACAGCAGTAACCTCACCCCTTAGATGATCGCTCTAACCTTGAATTGTTGATTGGACTTATATTAGCAGGCATGGAATCGCTCCTGTGGAGTGGGCCTCAAAGCCAGGGTGGTTCCCATCATAGTCATACCATTATTGCATCAGTTGGCACACCTTTCCTGGTAGTTTGGTATAGTTTATAGCATCCACAGTTGGGTCCTTGTACCTCTTCTCCCCTGGAAGGTTGCATGGCACCTTCTGGAATTCTAAAAGCTAGACAGCCTGGAGGAAGCTTCCATGTTTATTTGTCGTAAAATATAGAGAAGAAAACAAGCTGTAACTAGGAGATCTCAAAAGCCAAATCTCTGATCCTCACCACATATTAGAATCATCTGGTATCTTTAAGAATTCACATACAAAGAGCCCTCAGCAAACTCAACTCTGTAAAGATAAAACACGGTCATCATTTTTTTCCAATATGTAGTTAACATAGAAAATGAATGGTATGAAATTTGATTTAATTACCATGTCTTCTCTGTGCCCCATGCTTTGTGAACCTAAGCCTGATGCTCACAGTCTTGAAAGTTCAACTAAATTAACATGTGAGTTCTTGCTTTGGAAAGTCTCACTATGTCCCCCTCCCTTATCTTGCTATGTAACCCCCTGGCTTTGAACTTACTGGATTTACGTGCATGATGCATCTTTTATCACTGTTGTTGTACACAGAGGACTTTAAGTGGTAGGCAATTAGTCTCCATCCAGACCATTATTCTAAAATTTTCTATCATTTGAGAGAAGTATATCAAATGTACTCCTGAGAGCCGTTTCTTTCTTTCCTCTTTTAAAAGGTTTTTTCAAAGAAATTGCTTTTAGCTATGTGTTTGCTGAGGGAGGGGTACGACTCATGTACTTGTGGTGCCTGTGGGGTCCACAAGTGTTGGATGCCCTGATGCTGGAGTTACAGGCAGTTGTGAGCTGCCCAGTGTGGATGCTGGGAAGCAAACTCTTCAAGAGCTGCACGAATTCTTTTGTATCTGCTGAGCCACTTCTCGCTCCTGAAGCTGACTTTCTATCACTGGTTTCAGACACATCAGTGTTGGGTTACCAGAAGTTTGCCATAAAGAGCTCAGTGCTAGAAAAGCCCTGGGTTTGATCCAGCACTGAACAAATTCTTGTCGTGAAACGTATCTTTTTCTCTATCTTTTTATCCAGATCTAGTGGGATTCTACCCAGCTCTTGATGTGAACAGGAGTTAAAAACTGACCAGGTGAGGTAGGGTGGCCTGATATCAGATGAGTGAAAGGAACAGGCCATTTGCCAACACTAAAGATATAGACAGAGATGGGATTATAATGAAGCAAAAGTCAGTTAGAGGTCACCTGCATGGAACATTTTTGTACCAACTGGTTTTGTCTTTTTTTGTTTGAATGATGGCACAATGTCCTTCTGCAACATGACTCTCTCATTATACTACTATCTAAACCACTGGGTTTCCTACCCTGCCCCCCTCTAGTTCTCTGGAATACCTCATTATATCATCAGAATATTGTTTAAATGTAACCCGGATCCCTCCAGACATCAAACAAAATTCATCGCTACTCTTGTATAAGAAGAGTTGATTACATTTCCACGGTCCCAGGTATGCTCTGGAAATGAAAATTTTGGATCGTCATTTGTAATTCAGCACATGCCTTGCACATCACATTCCAAGTCCAAGGGGATCTAAAGCTGCATTCTATAGCAAACACATTTAAATCTCCACACTGAGATACAAACTCTCAGTAAGTGAGATAAATAGGCATTGAAAGCAGTCTGATAGCCTTGGCATTACATTTAAGAGAACATTTTCGGTCTCAGTGCTCTCACGGTTTGGGCAGCATGGATCAGAGATTGCAAATTCAAGCAGGGAGGTGGGGGTTACTGTGAATAAAACAGAATGAGCACGGACTGGGAGAAGTTAAACAGAAACAAATGAATAGCAGACTGTACGTGCTGCAAAGGCTCATTTAATAGGTTTCTTCCCACAAGCAAGCTGAATTTCCATGCAGATTGCCTGCCCCCCTGGGAGTCAGGCTCAGAGCCCCAACCAGGACACTGCAATAAGAAAAAAAAAAAAAGAACAAAACCAAAAACTGATTTGGATGGTGGAGGTTTGGGGAGAGGAAACAGGGAGCTAATAAAAAGCTTGGAGAGCATCTAGAAATGGCATCTTATGTGTGAGCTAATTATTTTCATGGCTGATTCATTCCCCCAAGTAGTTCACAGCTGGCTCCTTTTTATTTTTCCCATTATAGTAATGCATCTGCATGGATGAATTAGCAACGGGTGGTTCAGGAGGCTTTGGCCAACCCTCAGATAGACCTATTGTTCTTGTAGCCTGGTAGCAATCCCCTGACATCTCCTGAGCTCTTTTATTTTGTATCCTGAAATATGGGTTCTTCTGTGTGCTGGCTGCCTTCCTCTGAAGGGACAGAAAGGGATCTCATGAGTCTCCTGATTATTTAACTGGTCTTTTGCTCAAGGATCATAACAGCGTCAAGAAAAGAAAATGGGAGCAAGGTGGCCAGAGCCTTCTTACAAGAAACACAAGCAGCTTTATTCCTCAGCCTTTGCCTAAGCATTTTTCCCTTGGTGGTAGCCTTTAAGCACTGACTAGAAGCTGTGATGTGACAGATCAAAGCCGGGTTAAATATTCAAAAGCAGTCACTTCTTCGAATTTTTTTTAACTGAATAGAAACATTAAAGTCCTTCAGAAATTTAGTCACTCTTAAAAACTGCAAGGCAGGGAGGGGTTACATGAGATGGCTTACTGGGTAAAAAATGCTTGTTGCCGAAGCCTGATGACCTGACTTGGATTTACAGAATCCATGATGGACGGAAAGCCTTCAGATCTCCACATGTGTGTCTTGACATGTATACATTAGCGTGTGCATGCACACACACACACACACACACACACACACACACACACACACAATACATAGAATAAGGTAAAATTTAAGTTAAAAATAATGAAAATGTCAGAAACTCTTTATTATGTAAATTTAGATAAATTTTACCTGTATATGTCATATAGACCCAGAAGAAGTACAAGTACCACAAGAGAACTGATAAATGACTTTAATATAATACACAATAAATATTTGGTCACTGTCTGAATTTCAAATTCAAATTTCGAAAGCTTTTGTCACTTCCTAGTGAAGTGGGTGGGGGCAGGGAGAGACTGAAGAGATGATCTTTTGTTACAAGAATTAGTTTTGTTCCCAGATTCCTAACACAAGAATTTCTAATCCCTTTGAAATCTTTGGAATAAGGGAGTTTCTTCTTGCCTGCTAAAAGGATGACTGAAGGCTGGAAGCGCCTGGATGGTTTCAGGGTAGTGGGTGGGGGTTGTATGAGGAACCAATCTGTGATTAGGCACAACTTTCAGCTCCACTTCCTGACCCCCAGGGAGAGGTAGAGGTTAATTCCAGTTCCTGATGATCCAACCAGTTTTTGCAACAAAATGAGAACTTAATAAAAAACCAAAATGATGGGGTTCAGAGTTTTTCAGTTGGGGAACACATGGGCATGCTGGGAGGTCTTATACCCGGAACAGCATGGAAACTCCACACTCTTCCTGTACTTTGTTCTGTGTGTCTCTTTACCCATCTGTTCCTATCTAGTCTAGTAATAGCGTTCAAAATAAATTAAAAAGTTTGTTTGCCGGGCCACGTGCACCGTTTTAACAAATTAGAGAACCTGAGGAAGGGATCGTGGTGTTTCATCACAGCAATAGAAACCCTAACTAATACAGCCTCCTTTGCTGCATCAAACTTTTAGCTAAAGATATGTAACACCCTCTATGACCAGAAACACCAGCAATAGGCTGCGAGATGGTCTAGCAGTACAGGCACTTGTTGCCGTGCCTCATAACCTGAGTTTTCTTGGATTCCCACATTGTGGAAGGTGAGAACCTATGTCTGTATGTTGTCCTCTGACTTCCATAAATATGTGATGCCAAAAAAAAAAAAAAAGTGAGAGGAGATTAGTACTGTAGAGCTTTCGGGATCAGTTGGGGTTACAGGTTCAAGGTAACTTTATCAAAAAATTGAGCAAATATGAGCCAACAACTGATAGTGAAAAGCATTTATCTAGAGAAGAAAGCAGGAAAAGGTGGGCATACTGGGAGGGAGTAGAATGCTTGGCAAGGTGCTTCCAGAACTCCCATTGCTTGGAAGATTCTTTCTCCGGACTTTAGACAGGGAGAGATGCTGATTCTCAGGGGTAAACACTGGGTGAGTTCATCCCTTGATTAACAGTTGGGCTGTTATAACTCAGGAGAATCTGCACTTATGCAGGTTATACAGTCCATAATTGTAAGTGTACAAGCCATTCATTCCATAATTTTAAGTGTATATATACTTCATTGTACCTAACAGGTTATTTCAAGGACAGACTTGCAGGAAATGCTTTCGTAAACTGTAAAGATTTGTCACACATACTGGTTTAATAAAATACTGGTTGGCTAGTAGCCAGGCAGGAAGTATAGGTGGGTAATCAGACTAGGAGAATTCTGGTTAGAGGGAAGGCTCAGTATGTAGTCACCAGCCAGATGCAGAGGAAACAAGATGAGAATGCCTCACTAATAAAGGATACCAAGCCATGTGGCAAACATAGACAAGAATTATAGATTAATTTAAGTTGCAAGAGCTAGTGAATGATAAGCCTGAGCTAATATGCCAACCAGTTTATAATTAATATAAGCCTCTGTGTTTTGTTGGTAATGAACAGCTGTGAGACCAGGCAGGACAGAAACTTCCGTCTGTAGCCATTTGTAGACAGAGACAGCACTTTAGTTTCCCAGCTACCCAGACTCAAATAATCACACAGAAACTATATTAACTACAACACTGGTTAGTCAACCAATATGGCTCAGGTATATTCCTAGCTAGCTCTTACATCTAAAATCAACACATTTCTATTAATCTGTGTATTGCCACAAGGCTGTGGCTTAGTAAGATTCTAGCATCTTTCTCCTTCAGCAGCTAAGTGGCATATCCTTGACTCCGCCTACTCTGTCTCTATATCTCTGCTTGGATTTTCTTTCTTGCTTTACTCTGCTAAGCCATTGGCTGAAACAGCTTTATTCATCAACCAAGAAATGCAACACATATACAGAAGGACATCCCAAACAGACTTGCCCTCATTGTCCTTGTGCCAAATGCAGGCTGAAGTTGAACCTCTTACAAGGAAGTTGTTTTTCAAAATGACGCTGGTAGAGAAGAATTATGTACCTCTGAAATTCCCTTGCCAGGGGGCCTAGGAGGGGCTACACTGATACTGCTAATCCAGTCGAGTCTTCCATATCTCTGGGTCTCTGTGGCTATTCCATTTAGAGTTGTTGAATCCTGGAAGAAATGAACTTTATATGCTTATCCAGAGGGAGGCTGAAGTCAAGAGGAACTGAGAATAAAAAAAAGTACCAAGATCCATGGTTTCCAACATAGTGTCCAGAGGGTGTTGCCCAAGCTTGTTGTCCTTTCAGCTCTCTGAAGGTGATTTTGAACATTTTTTTTTTTGGACTTTTCCCCATTCCAACATGGAAGCAGATTTTTTTCCCTTAAATTATATGGAGGCTCCTCCTTGCTGCATAATAAATATGGTCCTTCTGTTTTGAAGAATTATTTTCTAATTGATTTGGCTGGTTCAATTGAAATGCCATAATTGAGTTGGAGTTTGGACAAGGCCCTGTGCTGGTTCCCTTACAGCCTTAGCTGTCTTTGTTGATTGCTACTATTAGATTCCCAGTCAGCTTCCTCCCCGGCTAGACTACCAGTCCCAAATAATCCACTGTACCGAGTGGCACCATCAAAGATGCTTACTTGCAAATCTGACATTTTTATAGATAGAAAAAATAAGATAGCATTTTCCCTGACAGTGGAGATGTCTAGCATCCCTTATCTGAAATATCAAGTTCTTCTCCAGAAGACAGGTACTGTTATATAGGCCTTTCACCCTCAAATCCACCAGGGTCCTTAAGAATCTTGTAGTTTTGCTTATAGATAAGAAAAATAAAGAGCAAAAGTCTGAGGTCAGCATAAAGCCAAGCACACTGATAAGTTCCTAAATCTGGATCTCAGTAGATGACAGGGTTGTAATCCCAAGGCTTACCTTGTAAAGTTAATCCTGAACCACTAAATGGGCTTCTCTCAAAAGTGGAAATCTTTTGGTTTGGTGGTCAGGTTTGTTACCTTGTCTTTACAAATACAAAAAATATCTATTTTAGAATTTTTGTGGATCTCATGTGAGCTGTGAAGAGACAAAACTAGTAGGAGGAAAACAACTCCCCTTAGTGGACTTTTGTAGGTAAGGGGGCTTGAGTTCACCTGGAGGTGGGTGTTGTCCAGGAAGAGTAAATTAGACCATTCTTAAGATTAGTTAGAGGACGTAGATGTGAAAGGCAACAGGGCATAAAGGTAGTTTTGAATAAAATTGTTATGGATGTCTTTAAGGTTAGTCACACCCAAATAATGAGCAGCTATGGAATTTCTCACAGGAAAATATACGGGCAAAAATAAACATAAATTTTCCACTCGTGGTCTAGCACCCCACTTCTTTATGTATACACTTAAATTTTATTTCTGGGCCAATAGGCACCAATTAAAAGAGAACTGGGCAGACTGGCCCTGCAGGTTTGTATTTAAGTTGGTGTTTCTTGAAGACCATTTCAGCTGGTTGTGATTGTGTATAACCTCAGCCTCAGGTGGGGACACCCAACAAGGAAGGGTGAGATTTACAAGAGAAATTATTTGAAACACTAGGACATAAGCATTGGGTTTTTTAAACAGTTGTAACATGAGGGAGCATAGAAATAATGGGTTAAGTGATAAAAGAGCCAAATGAAAGATTTTTTAGGGATTTATGATGTTGGAGGAAAGTTCAGCTAAGGTTAGCTCTTGCTGGTGTAAGAATGATTCACCCTAGAAGAAACCAAGCTCTTCTCCAGTTACCAAGGAGTATTCTCAGAAAAAGTATGATCCAGACTCACTCTCGTGTCTATCTCTAAGCCTCTGATCAGTTGTTACTCATCTGTGTGGTTGTGGTATCTTCGGAAGAGGAGTTTGGAAATCTGGAACTGCTTTTTTTTTTTTTTTTTCTGTACTGGACTTTTCTGACATAGGAGCTCCTAGAGAGGCAGGCTTGACCCAAGAGATACAAATCCAATTATCTGTCCTTGTAAATTTTAAGGCTGTGGTGGAGTGGCCAGGTGTTGGACAGTGATTTCCACTGCGTTGAAAAACTCCATTTTGGAGGAAATTCATTCAGACTCAGGAAGTAAACAATTGACAAGTTTAGGAAGTCCCCAAAACGTGCCAGATTCATGAGCTCTTCTCTTCTTTATAGTAAGGATCGCTAAGGAAAGGAGGATTTCCATCTTGCATTTTGACCTGAGGACCTTTTGTATAGAGGGCTTCAGGATTCCAGCTTCCTTGTGTCCTCACCCATTCTGGGATGGACTTCTGTTGATACAGATGCCTTTGCATCACCCATGTTCCCCGACTAACCCCTTATCCATACTCCTAAAAGCAACCCCAATAAACTCATTGGTTTACTAAGTTGGACTTGGTAGTATCATTACTTTGGCTTATTATCCGTTCCCTATCTGGGGTGAGTTCATGCCTCCCCAAGGATAGTGTGAAATGACACTACATAACAGTGTACTATCCCTTCTATTTAGGTGTTAATTTTTCAGAAGTAAGCTTTCTTTCCAGTTTCCATTCACAAGAATATTCAACTTCCTGGTCTAAAGGTACAAAGGGGACAAGATTTTTGCGTTGTAACTTTTTGTGGCAACCTGAAGCTTGTCCAGGGGAGTAGCCTGCTATCAAGTTATTCATTCCTCTGCCATCCATAAATGTTATTTGATTTCTGTATTAGCCTAACCCAAGCAGATGGAAATCAACCCCCCAGTGACTGCTCCAGAATTACTTTGGTAGCCTCTTCTGCCAAAGGAGAAGTGGTTTCTGACACATTAAAACAGTCAAAGCCACCTCTTTGTCGTTCCATCTATGTCTCTGACTTCTTTTAATTAATTTTTTTCATACAATATATTTGATCATGCCCCCCCAGTTTCTAATGGATTCTTTACACCTACCTACCTGCCCAACTTTATGTTCTTTCTTGCTTCTTTCAAAAAAAATATGAAGAAGAAATAGAAACAAAAGATAAAAGCAAAACTACAAAAGAAAAGCATTAAAAACACACAAAAATGAAAGTAAGCACAAGTAAGAAACCAATAACACACACACACACACACACACACACACACACAAATGCCAGAACAAAGCAAAATGAAACAAGAAGTCCACAAAAATACCACTGAGTTCCTTTTGTGTTGACCGACTACTTCTGGGCATGGGGCCTTCTCTGGAGTGTGGTTGATATATCTAGTGACACTCCATTGGAGAAAACTGATCTTTTTTCCCCCTCTTTGCTAGTGGCTTTAATTGCAGGTGACCTCATGTTCATTTCTCCCTCTCAGTGGTGGATCTCCATCAGTCTTGGAACCTATGCAGGCCTTCTACATGCTTCCACAGTCTCTATGAGTTCATATGTGTATAATTCCTGTTGTATCTGGAAGAAGGTTTCCTTGGAGTCATCCACCATGTCTAGCTCTTATCATCTTTCCATTTCTTCTTCCATATAGATCCCTGAGCCTTGACAGAAGGGCTTTCATGAAGATAATCCACTTAGGGCTGAGTGCTCCCAAGTTTCCCACATTCTGCACATTCTCCAGTTGTTCCTAACAGTGCCATAGTGGCTCTTATATATTGGAGGGAAACAACAACTGTCTAACTGGACTCAAGGCCCACTCAACAGAAGGGAACTGTAGTCAACTTTTTGTGACTAGTGACTAGTGATGTCATGGATCTTAGGGGAGAACCAACTACTGCCACTTTCTCAAACCAGAGTAATTCTTACATGTATTTTAAACATTAATCCTTATATACACACAGATAAATGTCCCTCTCATCTCTCATACAAGAAGCTTCTCTTTGTTGCAGACAGAGACCATTCCAGAAAATCACAACTGGTCAAAGTGTCTAAAACAACTGACCATGAGGCACACAACCCCACTTCATAAACATATAAATCATAAATAAATATACATATAACCCTATACTGAAGGCTCAGGGGGCATTGTATTAATGGGGGTAGAAAGATTTCAGAACCAAAAAATAGGCTCTGAGATTTGCCTTCTAGACATGACATGAGAGTCACACCTGTTAGAAATAATCTCTAAGATGAGCCTCCCTGCTGACATAAAAATTAGGACAGATTAGACCAAATCAAAAATGCCCACATTTAATAAATGCAGTGCTCCTGGGCAGTCAGGAGGATGGAGGGGAAAGACAGAGAGGGAGACACCATGCAAAACCCATGACTATGTGCTTATTTTTCCAATGCAAGCCTAAATAGCCTGGGTACCCTCCTTGGGTAGCAGTCAGCACTTGGCGGCCTTTCTGGAGGTGGAGTCTTTACCAAGGCAACTTCCAGGGGGAGGGGGCTGGAAATGGAGCATTCTTCTCCATTGGCGCTCCATTGGTGCTCATAAGATGGATGCCAAGGACTGGGTTGACGCTTTCAATCAATCATCCCAGAGTCCTTGGATATAGGGGTGTTAGAGGGCTGGGGTTTCATTTTCAATCAAACAACACCCATGAAATCTCAAAAATATGGCTGCCTACACAGATCTGAAAAATGACATATACCAGTTGACATGCCAGTGTAGTTGGAGGAAATCTCACGTGGCCCCACCCCTAAATGAAGAGCTACAGGCAACTAATGACTGCTGAGATGGGGAGAATTAGCCTTCCCCAGGGATGAGCCTCCTAACTGGTTATCCAATACCTAAAATATAGACATAGAAGCAACATTAAATACAGTCAGCTATTGTATTTATTTATTTATTATATTAATGTGTTACAATTCATCACAATACAATTTTAGGTATATGTTAACATATGCAACAATAATAATGAAAGAAAAAGAAACCACGAATTTAAAAGAAAGTGGATGAGGGGTACATGAAAGTAGCTGGAGGTAGGGAGGAAATTATGTAAGAAAATAAATTGTCTAGGATCATTGAGATTGTCCATATTCTAACCTGCCTCAAGATGGCACTAGTGTTCCTGGAAGCTCTCCTACTTTTAGAAATAAATCATTCTGGTTTTTTTAAGACCACAGAATCTAACCCTTTACCTGTTTATAGCTTGTTTTATAGTCAGAGATGATCTAAAGAAAGTGGGTATACAGACACAGACATATGCCTATTTTTAACACCAGGTTATTGAAAACTACTTGTCTATATAAGGATAGAGGTAGAGGGACCTTCAAGATCTTGAATTTGGTACCTTTGAGAGATTTATATGTTGCCTATTGCTTCTGATATCAGGGAATGACAGAGCATATCTTAGTTTCAGTGTGCTGAAATGGTTCTTGGCATAAGTGACTACTTACATCTCTTGTTACCAGTTTCTGTATGAGTTAGGTTGCTTTGATAAAACGCCATGACCAGTACAGCTTATAGAAAGAAGAGTTTATTTGGGCTTAGGATTCCAGAGGGCAGATTGTAATGGTGGTAGGGACAAGACAGCTGCATGCTGAAAGGTCACAGCTCTAATCACATGTTCAAGCAAAAAGAGTGAACTGGAAATGGGGTGAATCGATGGACTCCCTAGACTACCCCCAGTGATGTTCTTCCTCTATCAAGGCTGCCCCAACTCCCCAAACATTGCCAATCAATGAAGACCAAGTATTCAAATACTCAAGCCTATGGAGAACACTTCTCATTCAATTTACCACAACTATTTTGGCTTTTTAAAATGGTAAGCAACTTTGGGCATCTGGATTTTACAGTTTTGGTAGACATCTTGTTCATCAAGGATTAGACAAGGTAGAACGTGACCAATGAAAACTGGTTCTGCTCTTCAGAAATTGGAGAGTTGAGTGTGGGTATATTAGCAAGTGATCCCTAAGGTCAATAGATTTGAGTTGCATGCTGTCAGAAACTATCACAGTTAAGAAATCCTATAGACATTTTGTGTTCATGAAAGAGTGAACAGCAAATAACTCCTCTGTGCCATACAGCTTAGGTAAGACGGGCTGTCCTCTCTGTCCAGGAATTCTATTAGTCTTAAGGATTGCTTCCTGGTGTGCACGTGATGAGTCTAAGAACATACAGTCCACAGAAGTATCACCTCCACACTCCTATCCTGTGTCTCATGATTGATTGTCTGAGATTAGAGCTGTCTGTACTTTTGACTTTAGTCATGTCTACAGAGAGACACTTCCCGATCAGCTAATAGATATTTGTCCTGATTGCAAAATCTTGACTGTATATTATCCCACCTTTCTCTTGTCTACAATTTTCCTCTGAAAATCTAGGCAGACACTGCAGTGTTCTATTTCAATAGGCTGGATAAAGTCCATTCCCTTACTTTTGCTTTTGGCAGAGCTTGTAGCCTTAGTCTTTAGTGACTGTGGGTATGAGTTAACCTGGCAAAAATGAAGCTTGCTTTGTTTATTACCCCTGAGCTTTGTTGCAGGATAAGGAATGGCTATTCTTTTGGAGCTTGCTGAATATTTTATCCTCATCTATCTCTCCTTTTCCCTTTACTTTCATAAATCTAACTTAGCATGTTTTCAAAAGTCTTTGGTTACTTCGCTATCACTTGGCCTAGGCACTGGCCAGTCTTGTGTTTGCCCTTAGCAGTCTCAGCAGTTCCTATTGTCTGCCAAAGTGCTGACACCATTTGCAAAGTGTAGCAGTTCTTTTTTTTTTTTAAATATTTTATTTATTTATTTATTATGTGTACAGTGTTCTATCTGTGTGTATGCCTGCAGGCCAGAAGAGGGCACCAGACCCCATTACAGATGGTTGTGAGCCACCATGTGGTTGCTGGGAATTGAACTCAGGACCTTTGGAAGAGCAGGCAATGCTCTTAACCACTGAGCCATCTCTCCAGCCCCAAGTGTAGCAGTTCTTAAAGCAGAAATCCTCTAAATGTTTTACAGATGCCGCGAGGATGCAGAACTGTTCTGACAAGTGCTAGAAGACTTTGCTCCACAGTAAGTCACACATTGCTCTCAACATTCGCGTCTTACTCGGCAGTATTATTCTGTTTTTCTAAAAAAAAACTTCTTATCCTCTGAATAAAGGCATTATCTGAGAAATATGTTTATTTCACTTCATCTGTTACCAGGTTAAAAAAATCAGCCATATCTCTATACTAATCTAAAAGATATGCTTTATATGAAACAGAATTCTAGAAGTAGCAAGGAAGGGTTTCTTTTATTTTGCTTTCTGTCCTAATTTTGCCACTCTAAAAGCCATCTGGAGATTTATAAATACTCTTATGTGTGCCCTTCACTGCATCACACCTATGCTGCGGATTCCACGTTGGTGATTAGGTAACGGGGAAGGAATAAGTAGAAAGGGACATACTGTTAGGTCTCAAACCCAGGAGAAATGGCTAACTGAGGTGCCTATTTAACACATCAAAGCTACCTGGCGGTCAGGTTCTCTCAGCATCTCTCAGTCCCTACCATTTAAGGGTATGGATGGCCTACCCTGTACCCTACATCTCCAGCCCAGGAGCTGGACTGCCCTTCCCCTAGCTTCCCTTCCCTGTATAATCTAGTCATTTTGGTACCTGACCTGTTTTTTCTACCCTATAGTCTCTAGGTTCTTGCCTTTTCCTTTCCTCTTTTCCTCACATGGCTTGGCTCAGGATCATGTCCACTCTGCACTCTCCCAGATGTCTCTGCCTCTGACTATGCTCTCCCCTTTATCTACAATCAACCTTTTCCTTCACCATACCGATGAGAACGCATGTCCTGCTGTGGGGTAATGCCCTTGTATACCGTAAAGATTTGTCACTTGTATTGGTTTAATAAAATGCTGATTGGCCAGTAGCCAGGCAGGAAGTATAGGCAGGGCAACCAGACTAGGAGAATTCTGGGAAGAGAAAAGGCAGAGATGTGGTCACCAGCCAGACCCAGAGGAAGCAAGATGAGAATGCCTTACTGAGCAAAAGTACAAAGTGATGTGGTTAAACATAGATAAGAATTATGGGTTATAAGAGTTAGTTAATAATAAACCTGAGCAATAGAGCAAACAGTTTACAATTAATATAAGCCTCTGTGTGTTTGTTTGTGACTGAACAACTGCAGGACTTCCCTCTACATTGTCCTTCCTTTTTTAATTTTTTTCCATCCACATATCTCTTGACTTAATGGACTTAGGCCTGAATTTTTAAAATCCTGATGTACCAAACATAGGTTCTAACTGGAATTCATTAAATAGAATACACACTTCGTAAGAAAAAATTAGAAACTATATTTAGGTTTGCCTAAAATCAGGACATCTGTAATAAGACATCTGTGGAGACTGAAAATGCCACAGTCTGTTAATTACTGCTTCTGCAAAACCCTATAGAGCTATTATCGGCCTTCTTATAAGCAAAGGTGTCAATGTATAAATACTTACGTTTATAGAACTTTCTCTGCACATAAAATTTGCAGAGAGATCTCCTACTTATTTCTCAGTCATCTCACTGCCCACCAACAACCTGTTTTCACTAAAATCATAAGCTTTATTTTTGTATCTGTATTTTCTAGGTTGCCTTTGGAGCATAATTTGGCAGAACAGATATAACTGAAGATAATGAAGTGATTACAATAGATTTCAGAAGTAGAAAAATGACATCAAGGGAAGCATAAAATAAACTCAATGTTTTAACAACTAAATGGGTAGAGCTTGACACCGAACCACTGAGCTAGTTGTGAAATGTCCTCCCCCCGCCCCCGGTCCATGTATTCAAACACTTTGTCCCTAGTTGGTGGTGCTGGTTTTGAATGTTATGATATCTTTAGAAAATGGAGCCTTGCTTGGAAAGGTGGGTCACGAGGGTGGACCTTGACATTTTTATAGCTTGGTCTTGCTTCCTGTCCAATCTGTTTCCTGACTGTGTGTCATATGTTCATTTACTTTATACTCATGTTCCTGTGCCTTCCCTGTCATGAGGACCTGTGTCCTGTGTTACTCTGTCAGCCAAAACAAATCCTTCCTCCCTTAAATAATTTTTTGTTTAATTATTTGGTCACAGCTGTGAGCAAATTGAATAATACATAGTTTAATGCAAAGTTATCTTCTTCTTTTCATGAAGCAATCTCTTCATTATGAATCAATGTGTATGATTTGAGGCCATTGTTCGTTCCTATTTCTAACTGTTCATAGTCTGAGTTACACTAATGTCAAAACAGAAACATCTTTACAGAACTTAAATAACTTTACTTCTACATTACTCTAAAAGAGCTGCATGGGCATGTAGTCTTATTGTGATAACCTGCCAGACAAATAGATGATTTAATTAAGCCTTCCTATGCTTTGTAAAATTAATGTAATTAATTTTATATTAATTTCAGGGGAAATTGGTGGGGTTTGAGATAGGTTCTTGCTTTGTACTCTAGGATGGCCCAAACTCACAGTTCCCCTATGTCAATCTGGGTTTCTAAAGAATAAATTTTATTTAGTAAAACGTAAAGACAGGAGCATCAGGAAATTGCAGCCAGTCTTGACTATATTATGAGACCTATCTTGAAAATCTACAGATGCCTCTAAGAAGCCAGGAATGATGGCTGTGGTGATTTGAATAAGAAATGTCCCCAATAGGCACAGGGATTTGAACACTTGGTCCTTAGTGGGAGACACTGCTCAAGGGCAAGAGTTTTGGAGCCTTTAGGAAGTAGAGCCTTGCTGGAGGAAGTCCTTGCTGGAGGAAGGACTGTGTAAGAAAGGAATTGTTAGTCTATTCTATAGGGGGTGTTCATAAAGCTCACCAACAAGTCACTGATAAGCAAGAGGCTCTAGGCTCTCTTTCCCCTGGCTGGTAGCTAGCACCTGCTTGTCTCAGAACTCAGAGTTGAAAATTGCAGGCAGTCTGCTACCTGACAAGCAGGAAGAGAGGCTGTCTCAAACCTCAGAGTATTCATTAGATCAAGCTATGAGGCCTGAGAATTTGGGAAAGGGCTATGCTAGAGAAACGTCATGACGGTGAGTCTCTAAAGCACTAGCCCGTGGGGAAAGAGAACGGGAATTCCCCAAGATTAGGAACTTTAAAAAACACTCTCTTATACCAAATGAGCACACCAGCCAGTTTTTTCTCTTCTCTGTGCAGGTATCCCTTTCTGTAGAACGGTGTTATTAAAAACAGATTCCTTTTCGTGAGTTGGGGGTGGGCGTTGAGAGGTCATAGCCTCATCTGACTTGCAGTTCACGTCATATTTATGAGTGATTATGTGATCTTTCTGCTTCCTGCTCTTCTAGTGGCTGCCTAATGCCACCCAGGCCATTATAGACTCCCTCTCTCTAGAATCATTAGCCAAAATAAGCTGTTTTTTTTTTTTTCCCCACGAGTTGCTTTTGGTCACACTGTTCATCAGAGCAACAAAGAAGAGGCATGCAGAAATTGGTACCAAAAGATATGCTGCTTGTTCTTCACTGGAAAAATAAGGTGCCCCCAGGCAAGACCCCTCCCAGGTAAACTTCCAACTTGTATGGCAATGGGAGAGAGATGAAGAAATATTCAGGAAGCTGTGAAGAGAGATTTTTTTTTTCAGAGAGAAATTTTCAAGATGAAGTAAAGAGCAAGTTTTTGTCACAAAATGTCTGTGTTTCCTTTTTTCCCCTTAGAAAAATTTTGACCTTTAGATAGATAAGAACTTTTCCTACGCCATCACTGCATTTGTGGATCCCCCCCCCCCCGGACACTCTTAAACGCAATTCTTTTGAAAAGCCCACATTCATGCTAAGGTTGCATACTATCCTTTCCCTGGGCACCTCTCAAGTGACCACCATTTTTTAAATCTATGTTAAAGCCCCTTTGTAATGAACTCCAAGTCTGCTTCATGATAGTTTTTTTCCCCCGACATTCTTCTCTGCAACACAGTCAGAAAACCTAGCTGGATCTGAGAAGGGGGTCTCTGAAAGACCCCGCTAGGCTGCTGCAAGCAGCAGTGGAGCACAAACTCCTGTTCACACCCCACTGCCACTGGTACCACCTATGCATAGCTATGTTTCCTCTTTCTTTACTGGTAGCTATATAAATTATGTAAACCTTTTGGCCAGTTTTCCAGAATGTTCTAAAATCTGATCTTTCACACAGTAGTTTCATAACTTTGTATCCCTCTAAGGACTCTCTCCCAATAAAATCTGTTATTATTGATGGAGACTTTCCCTTGTCCCACAGGAGTTATGCCTTATTTAATTAGAAGTAATAAATAAACTGTAGATCCATCAAAACAAAATGAAATATTACTTAAGGGCCTTAACAATATGGCGCTATTTCTCAAAAAAAAAAAAAAACAGGTTATCCTTTCTTGTTCAAGCCGTAGACATATTAAATATAGAGAGAAGATTTGGCAAGTGTATCGTGTGAACAAACCATTAATGAACTAGACAGAGAAACATTAGTTCAAAAAGAGCTCATGGCATTGCTCACTCACTTAGAACACTTAGAAGAATTAATGGTATTAAAATTATTCAATCTTAACCCCCATGTAGTGGTCCGAGGTTATAATCACAGGGTAGGAAGAGGCAGGAGGACTGTAAGTTTGAAGATAACCAAGACACTATGTCTCAGTGCCAACACACACACACACACACACACACACACACACACACACACAAAGTCAAGTCTTGATCTGTTTTCTCAAATGTAGAACAATAACAATGACGTCTTTTAAAAAATATGTTGGGGTGTAAAGGTCAAATGAAATTATGCAATGAATTTTGGATTTGAGGTATTCTCATGCTATGCCTAGCCAGACCTAAACTTTTTGAGTGCAGGTGAGGTGCACAAGCCACTATCAGTGCTGAGATCCTAGACCAACCTTCTGCATCCTCCAGCCTTCTCAGTGGCAAGGCCTATTTTTCCTGCCCTGAGGCTCCTTTTACATCGTGATGCCCATAGGAAGGAGATGGCTCATGTCCTTGTGGACAAGTCACTAGCTAATTTACTAACGACAACTAGAGATAGAAATATCACTTGAGCCCAGAAACTGTCAATCAGAAAGTTCGACTTAACCATTTTCTTAAGAACTTGGTAGTGTTTCCCTCATCATTTGCAGCCCTCAGGGTGTTTGCTGTAACATCCCTACCTCCCCATCTAATGACTCTTTATTCCACTTGGGTCTAATTTTTTTTTTATTATTCGCAGATGGCAAGGCATGTTCTTACCAAGAAAGGCCAGGTGAAGGTGTGTGTAGTTAGCTTGTGTTTGACTCAGAGCCCAGTTGAGTCCCATTTCAACTATATTCTTGGCCGTCTTCATTTTTGTGATTTCAATAATGTATATAATTTTCACCCTTTCCTCTTTCTTTTTTTTAATATTTTATTTATTTATTATGTATACAATATTCTGTGTGTATGTCTGCAGGCCAGAAGAGGGCACCAGACCCCATTACAGATGGTTGTGAGCCACCATGTGGTTGCTGGGAATTGAACTCAGGACCTTTGGAAGAGCAGGCAATGCTCTTAACCTCTGAGCCATCTCTCCAGCCCTCCTCTTTCTTTTTTACCTATTTTTTAAAAAGGTTTTGATGGCTTGAATCTACCCTCCTTAGTTTGAGTTCACATATCACCTTTGTATGCTGACTTTGGAATCTTTCCTTTCTTTAATGCAATACACTCTTTAATAGGTCTCCACAGCTTGTTATTACTGAATAGAACACCGCCTAACACAAGACCCGTATAGACTTGATTGTGCTGCTGCTGGGTGTGCTGTCTTACAACTCTATAGCAAAGATGAATTGTTCTTGGAAAACACTTTAGATCTCACCTCCAGGCCTGGGTTACTGTCTGTCTATTGGTTTCAGTGTCCTATCCTCCCAAGAAAGGTTTAAATGGTGGTAGTGAAACTTCCCTGCAGACATTTACTTAAATATCTAAAGCTGGGGTTATTACTTACTGGAATTCGTTATTTATTAAGTTCCCTTGTTAACTTTCTCAGGCACTTCATCACAATATGTCTTGGCTTGCTCTTTTGAACACTTATTTATCTTTCCTTCTGGTGAGTGTCATGTTAATGTCATATCTCTGCCTAGAATTTTATTGCCTTGAGAGCAGGAACTGTTGATGGACTACCTAGATATAACTTCACTTTATTTAGTCCAGTGATTCAATTTCAGACTCTCTAAGGTATGACTGCGTGTATTTTGTATTTCAAGCCTCGGTAAAATAGAAGCACTTTGTGCATTTCTCAAGGAAAATTAAATTGAACTGCTGCTGCTTTACTTTCAACTCTCTCTCTATGATACTAAATGCTTTTACAGCTCCCCCCTTTAAAAAATATTGAGACGGAATCTTATTGTATATCTTCAGCTGACCTCTACCTCTCAATCTTCCTGCCTCAGCCTCCCCTTGCTAAGATTATGTAGGTGCACTGTGATGTCTAACTCCATATTAACCTTTTAAATAAAGAGAAAAACTAACAGAACCATTTGGGGGTGGGTAGAGGAGTGGAAATACGTAGAAGAGCTTCTCCAACTTGAGAACAATGTAGCAGTCAATGAGTATCTCTATATATCACAACACTGGATAATTTTTTAGAACTTATTGCAATTTGATTTCCCAGCCACCCAGACCCCAAAAAAACCACACAGACATTATATTAATTACAACAGTTTTGTCATGGCTCAGGCGTATTTCTAGCTAGATTTTACATCTTAAATTAACCCATTTCTATTAGTGTATGTATTGTCATATGGCCGTGGCATTACTTCATTTTCTACATATCTTATTTCCTCGGCGACTGGCTAGTGTCTGTTTGACTCTGCCTGTTCTCTCTATATACCTCTGTTTGGATTTCCTACCTGACTTTACTCTGCTAAGCCATTGGCCAAAACAGCTTTATTCATCACCCCCCCCAAAAGCAATACATATATAAAAGAACATTCCACATCAACGTATTTGGTTTCTGTCTGTAGTTCCTGGCACAAAGTTTGGAATATTCTCAGTGGTGAAAGTTGTTTTTTTATAATAAACTACGCTCTTTCTTCCCTTTTAAAGCAAGGGAAATACCTTAGCTTAAAGGGTTAATTGGGAATGAGGTGAATTGGAGAAAAGATGGAATAGTGGACGAATTAGTCAAATTTAGGCTACGTGAACATACTTATGGAAACCCCAGTTGGTAAGATAATTCCATATCAAGTCAAGGCAGACAACATTATAACATAGAGTAAGTAGGGGTACAGGAGTCAGGTGTTAGTGACAGTTGATGACAACTAGGGGAGGAGAGTCAGTTTTCCTTTTGGTAGGTGTCGTTTCAAGACAGGATTTCTCTGTGTTCTGCCAATCTTGGTTTATAGACTAGGTTAGCCTCGAACTCAGAGCTCTACCTGCATTTTCCTCTCAAATGCTGGGATTAAAGGCATGCCCCACTAGGCCTGGTCTAGTGAGACTCAGTTGTGATCCTTGGTGGGCTAACCATGCTCCAGTGGATGGCTTCCAAATCTATATACATATTGTCAGTAACAGTTCAATTCAATGAGTTATTGATAAAAATGTTATAACGTTGTGAAGGATATGAAGGTCATGGAGTGGGACATCTGGGAGAAGTTGGAGGGGATGAATTGGAGGGTGAATATGGTCCAAGTACAGTGTATGTATATATAAAAATTTCAAAGGATGAATGATAAAATATTTTTTAAAATGACCCACAATCCATTGTGGTTCTCTATTTTTTTCCCTAACACCCCTCTTCTCCTTTCTTATCCTCCTGTTTCTCCTTTTTTATCTTCTTCTATACCTCATCCTCCTCTTCTTCCTTTTTTGAAATGGAATTTTCCTAAATACCTGAGGCTGGCTTTAAACTTGCTATGTGGCCCAAACAGTTCAAACTCATGATTTTCCTGTCTCAGTCTCCCAGTGTTGAGATTAGATGTGTATACCACAACACCTGGATTTTCAATAGGTTTGGGGATTCTCAGTTCCCTAAGTTTATAGACAGACAATACCTTCTAATCCTAACTTAACTGTGTAATCAACTTTGTTGGCTACAAAAGAATATCTACTTGTTAATGACTTTAATAAAAACTTGTTTTCTACTCATCTTGAATTTGTTTTAAAATTATTGATTTTAAACATTTTGAAAATTATTCTTTAAGTATTATCAGTTAAGACTTTCCTAGGTGCTGAGGAGATGACTTATTTGTTAGAATGCTTGTCGTACAGGTTGAGTGCAGTTCAGAATACCAGAAACCTATATAAAAGAGTGGCTGTGTTGGCTTTTTTTGGTAATTTCAGTCTCCACAGGGACAGAGAGAGAGAGAGAGAGAGAAAGAGAGAGAGAGAGAGAGAGAGAGAGAGAGAGAGAGAGAGAGAATCCCAAGACATATTGGCTAACGAGGCTACCTATAGGTTTGATTGCAAGACTATGCCTCCATATGAATTATCATACCCATATATCCACATGCATTCAAAAACATGCAATACACATATATGAAACACACAGAAACACACATGCAGAGAAAACAAAAATGAAATATGCTTACCAAATTGGATCCCATATTCTTGCCCTTCAATTTTATGAAAAGAAAAGGAAAAATGCTCACTTAACAGTTCTTTTGTGTGTGTGTACTTAGCTCTTCTTCTTTGGAGACACACTCTGGCTATATAACCTAGACCGGTCATGAACCTGAGGTCCTCTTGCTTCTACCCCTGACTGGTGAGAATACAGGTGTGTTCTGCCACAACCAGCTGAGGCTAATGCTTTGAACAACAGTTGAGTTCCTGCCAAACAGCAGGCAATGGCAAAGTGAGATGGATTTTCTTTCACGTGAAAGTAGTTGTTGCTATAGTGCCAAGCTGAAAACTACTGCTTGTATTTTTTTTATCTTCTGTGTAATACTTAAAAGTCCAAATGATTGCCAGAGATAAAAATGTCATGCAGATCATAGCGAGGTGGCTTTGGATTTGTTGGAGACACAGCTGAGACTTCTGTATGAGGTATGGAGAGGCCAGTTCAGATCTGCCATTCTCCCACCATCTCCTGTGATTCCAAGTTCTGAGAGTAAGTTACATTTTTTATGTTCAGTAGAAACTCCATTCAGACTGTCCATAGTAGGCAGACCACAAGGCTGAGAGTAGATCAGAGGTTGGCAGGGGTTAGAAGGAAAGGGCAAAGACTAGTTCCTGCTGAGAAAACAGTGGCCCCTTGAAGAGCTGAAAGTGCTCTGGTCTTAATAGTGATAGCTGCATCGTTTTGAATCATTTTCGTATTTTCAGCTGTTTACAGCTTGCCTAAAGGGCTCAAATAGAACAAAAGGTTATGACCCCATAAGTTCATATATCCTGAAAGATTGTGTCAGACAATGTTTGGTGTTTTACTGAAAAGAGCCAATACTTTTTTGGTGTTTTAAGTCCTTTGCAGTTTTCTTTTTTCTATCGAAGGAAAAAACCCAGCTAACATTCTGATTGTATCTCTGAGGTTACATAAAACAGAAAAGGCGACAGTGTTCTCCTCCGGCGTCTGTTTGCCAAAAACAATCAAAATAGAACAACAGATGGGCTGCTTTAGAGCCAGGGAGATTAAATGGAACCAAGAGTCTGCTTTAAAAGACCCTTTGCTTAGTCACCATCCTTAAAGCTTATTACTCTGTATTCCACATTGTGGACAATGTTGAGAGAAAATTACTAAATGGACTGAACTGTTGTATGTTCCTTTTTAAAATTTTACAACCTTTTCAACATTTTAGAATGTCAGGAAAAATGCCATGAACCAAAACCATAGAGGCTGGTGCACAAAAGATGACATGATTGGGTTTCATGGAAGTAGGAGTAGACACCATACTCTGTTCCACCCAGCTTGCTTCCTATGATCTGTCTTCTTATTAACTCCCTCCCCAATTCTACTTCTAGCAATGGTTTCAGGATCTTTTCTTGCTCCTTAATTCTCTCAGTGTCTGCAATGGGGTAGCTCATCTCCTTCCTCACCCCATCTTTTCTTTTTGTTTGCATGAATATTAATTCCACCGTCTCAGTTTCTTCAAGTCTTCCTTCCACTAAGAATTTCAGCAAACACTTGTAATCAGTTATCTTCTTTCATGTTTTATTTTTATCTAAAACCAAACAATTGCATGTCTTTGCTATATACCTTGAAATACTAGCAGCCATATAGCTGAGTATGGTAGCACATGCTGTAATCACAACACTAAAGATGCTGGGGCAGGAGGATTGTGAGTTCCACATCGGTCTAGGCTACATAGTCAGGCCCTGCCCGACCTGTGTTTTCAAAGAAAAGAAGGAGAAGGATAAAAGGAGAAGAAGAATAAATTGCTATAACCATGTTCTGTAGTTTGATGATTTTTTTCCCGTGCTTGTACAAATGCAGTTCCATGTGTTGACTCACTCTCATCAGGGCTCCTCTCAAGACTTCTATATGGAATCACTGCTGAGGCTAGAAGTCTGAGTCAACAAATTGACAATGTTGTCTTCCTTTGAGGCCCCATTTCTGGCTTGTAACTGTTAGTCTTCTCCCTTTGTGGGTCTGTGTCCTAATAAATAAGGCTACCAGTTGAATTGAATGAGGGCTTCCTTAGCAGATTAGTTTTTATGGCTAGTTTTATGTCAGCTTGACACAAGCTAGAGTTATTTGAAAGCATGTAACCTAAATTGAGAAAATGTCTTCGTAAGATCTGGCTGCAGGGTGTTTACTTGATTAGAGATTGATGGGGTGGACCCAGATCACTGTGAGTGGTGCCATTCTTGTGCTGGTGGTCCTAGGTTCTCTAAGAAAGCAGGCTGAGTAAGTCACGAAAGCAAACCAATAAGCAGAACCTCTCCAATGGCCTCTGCATCAGCTCTTACCTCCACGTTTCTGTCCTGCTTGAGTTCCTGGCCGGACTTCATCTGATGAAAAAGAGTGATAGAAATATAAACCAAATTACCCCTTCCTCCTCAAGTTGCTTTGGTCATGGTGTTCATAACATCAATAACCCTAAGACAAACCTATCTCTTCAAACCTAGAATCCAAATAAAGTGACATGCTCAAGTCCTGAGTGTCAAGACTTCAATTTATGAATTTTGCAGAGACTCACATTGCCACTTAACAAGCAATGTCTTCTTTAATTTACTAGAAGACTAACAAGCCCCCAGGGATTAAAGAATCTCTGAACTGTCTGCCCAGGAAAGCAGCTAGGCACTCTAATTGATTCCCTGCCCTATGGATCCCTACAAAAAAATTTTAGTGAAAAAAAGTTGTTTTAGGGCAAACCTTCTTTAGTTTCAGAATTGGCATATTGGAGCAATATTAAAGAAAGCAATGATTTTATTTTTGTCTTTAAAGAAAAATTCTAGGCACATCCTTCCTTGATAATAGTTTCCTCTGTATCTAGGTAACCATAGTTGACCTAAATATTTGTGTAAAAATACCACAGTAATCCATATGTTTTGTGGGGTTTTTGCTTGTTTGTTTGTTTGATCTTTTTTACGCTGCTGGGGGGACATCCTCAAGGTCTGGACATCCTAGGCATGCTATTGCTAAGATATGTGATAACACATTTGTGTGCTTTTTTATATCTTCACAGAAAGATAACTTGTAGAACATAAAATCCATAATTTCCCAGTGCCTGAGAATCAAGAGACTGGGCTGTAGCTCAGTGGTGCAGCACCTGCCTAGTATACACAAGGCTCTGAGTTCAATCCCTACCTCACACATGCACACATTGTATGCAATAACCATACGTATTTATATACAACTGTAAACTGAAGCATTAATTAATTAATTTTTAAGACAGGGTTTTCCTGTGTAGTCCCAGCTGTCCTGGAACTCACTCTGTAGACCAGGCTTGTCTTTGAACTCACAGAGATCCACCTGCCTCTGTTTCCCAATTGCCGGGATTAAAGGCATGTGCCAACAAACCCATCTAAGGAAAGAATTTTATATTCTGTATATATCAATTATAATTTTTGTGATATCTCTACAAAGTAGATATCATTACCATTCACTGATGAGGTTATGAGCCTCAGAAGTGTATATAGCCTACTTAACACCCACAGTTGATAAAGAACTGGTTATTCAGAGTCATGATTGCCTTACTCTAAAACTTAGTAACCTCTTCCCAATGAGACTCAGTCTCTCTGCCCACACTTTTTATGTGAGTAAAACATGCCCAGTGTATAGGAATTCAAAAGTACATATAAAGAAAAATTAAAATGATCTATGATTTCATTACTCAAAGTTAGCCACCTGTAAGTCTTTATGACAGATACCCTTATAATTGGTTTTTTCTTTTTTTTAGTTGAAAATGTTTTTATACAGTTTATTCCAAGTATAATTTTCTTTTTCAAATGTCTTCTAGATCTTCCTTACTTCCCAACCCAACTAAGTCCATACCCTTTCTTTCTCTCTCTCTCATTAGAGTACAAATAATAATTAAATATTAATAATAAAATATAATATTAAAATTGTTAAAATAATAGTAAAATAATATTAAATAGTAAAAGTAGTAATAAAATAAAATATAACAAACAAACAAACCAGAATAGGAAAAAAAACAGGAAAGGGGAGCAAAAAAAAATACGCAAGAAACACATAAAGGCACCAAGATTTGCACATACAGAAAAACCCGTATGAATAAAATCAGAAACCATAATATATAAGCAAAAGATCTCTAAGATATATAAAAATATGTTATTCATGTTTAGCAGTCGGTCTATCTTAGTTCACTTGATCTAAAATTAAACAGGAAACTCTATTTCCTACAATTCTGGAGGCGAGGAATGTAAGGAGCTGGCATAGGCTGTATGCTGCTAAGGCCTACATCCTGGCCTTTTCCCCAAGTCTTCACTTATTTATGTTCCCACCCACATCATAACCTAATTATTTCTCATAGGCCTCGCCTACCAATTCCAACCTACTAGGAGTTAAGATTTCAATATCTAAATTTGAAGGTTGCACAAATATTCAGTCCACTTAGAGTATGAGTTCATGAATTCAGTTATACAAGAAATGTCACAATTATTTTCTTCAAATAAAAATAAGTCTATTTCTGACGTTGCCAGGCTCTCAGAAGATTATATCTCTTTTAGCATTAAGGTAGTGAGAACAAATCCATTGTCTATATAATATATAAAACTCTCAAACAATTAAAAAAAATCTTCAAATAAAGATCATAATCTTACTGCTGTTTTTATTGAGTCACACAGCTTTAAAATTCTTATCTGGATTTTTCTCACTCTCCAATTTTAACAATTTCTGGCACTTTAAATACAAACATCCATTTCTAGGTAAGTGTTTGTAATTGTTTCATCCCATCCTGCCCTTCACAATCCTAGACATGGCTCTTGTCCATCAGACGTTGTTCTTAGTGCCAAAGGAGCGTAGTTGGTATCGGCTTCTGTTTCTCGGAGCGTGCTTTTGGTATAGTCCAAGGTTGAACATCCCAAGTTCATAGAAATACTTTCACACATCTTCCTATAGCTTTTCTATTGTTTTACATTTTAAGTGTTTAGGCTTATTATTTATTTTTTAGTCACCTTTTACGAAAGGAGCAAGATCTGTAAAGAGGGCCTAGCATGATATGTTTGAAAGCCCAGCCTTGCCCTGTTAAGTTGTCTTTGAACTTTTGTGACAGATAACTAGGTAGTGTGTTTGTCAGTCTGTGTATGGACTTTTGACTTTTTCCCACTGATCTATGTGTCTGTTTTTTCTCACATACTACATTTCTTTTGGTCATTGCAGTATTATATTAAATATTGAAACTGGGCAGTTTAAGTCCTCAGACTCGGTTCTCTATTCAGTATTCTGTTAGGTGTTGCAGGTCTTTTCTCTATTCACCCTAAAGCAGGTCCATCGACATCTCCAAAAGAGTTACTGGGAGTTTCCTTGTAATTGCATTGAATCTACAGATAACAATGAAAAGATTTGACATCTCTGGCCAGAGATTCAACTAGGGACTGAACTGACTGACAATTGTGGGAGCTTTTGTGCTCCTCAAGAGGAGCATCTTTTTGCATGGTCTCCCCAAGAGGTTTCAACTAAGGCCAATAAGCAGGGGAGCAATGTCTTCTTGAGACAGACTTTATCAGCTCTCTTCCCACCCTAGCTCATTTCTCTGTTTTCTCAATAGTTTATGGAATCACCTCCCAAATAAGCTATGTCTACTTAAAAGCTCATCTCATGGTTGCTTCTGGGGGATTCCCAATGAAGTCAGAAATTACAGCACTGGTGCATGCTGGGAAACCATCATTCAAACACTTAAAATCTGAAATGTATAAACTGTGAGACCCTTCGCGTACCAACATGATTCCATGTGGTTCTATCTGTGATCTCTGGGGACAAGACACACTCAAAACAGGTACACTCAGAGAATCTTGTGCCGCAAATCTCCTTTAGGCTGTGTAAGCTGTCTATGAAACAGAAACTTACTGTTTACACTTGTATCCTATTGTCAAACTATCTCAGTAACATAATAATTATTCCAAAATTCCTCCTTCACCAAATAAATTAAATCTGAGACACTTCTGGTCCAAAACTCTTCAGACAAACACCAATCTGTGCTGAGTAGGTGGCATTTGCCACCAAACCTGATGACCTCCTGGACTCTAGATCTCTAGAACCTACAATGGTGGTGGGAGAGAGGTAATGCCTAAGATAGAGAGAGAGAGAGAGAGAGAGAGAGAGAGAGAGAGAGAGAGAGAGAGAGAAAACCAAAGTTAAGCTGGGGGCTATTTATGTTTTCACTTCCCTCAATAAGTTGGTTTGACCCGTCTCTGCCTGTACTGGGTACTGGATGTGCTTGATCATGTGGGTGGGAAGTGTGTAGGCAGGAAATATGTCAGGATGGACACTTAACTCTGATTGGATATAAGTGGGAGGGGAGTTACATAGGCAGGAAATGGGTCAGGATATATGCTTGCCCTGGATTGGACCCCATGGGAAATGCGATAATACGATGGCCTTGTGGAACTGCCCTTTTAAGCCTCTGCAAAGTGTGACTCCAGGCTATTTCCTAGGAACCCTGGAGTGGACCTGGCCAGAGTCCACTAGCCTGGTCAGTATTTAATTGAAGCTTGCTTCAAATTTGGCTTTCAACTGTGGTAATGGTCTTATTCTCACCCAGTGTTGTTATTAACAATACACACAGATTTAAAAATAAAAAGAAAGATATACTCAATTCTATATACTAAAAAGCAGGCTCAAGAGAGACAGCTCTATAATCTAAATATCCCTACTTGCTAAAGCAGGGTCAGTTCTAATCAATAATCAATGGAGATAGAAAATAGGTAACTAAGTACTTACCTTACACATTCAAATATTCAAATTTATTTCCTAAGGTGTAGGAAGTTCATATCCCTTAAGCTTTCTATTTTCCAGAAGGGGGGAAATGGTAAAAATAAAATGCACTTTATTTTAACAAGCATACATTGCATAAAAATATGCATCAGAGTAGCTAAACTCCTAAAAGATGGGCTGCTATTTCAAAGGCAGAAGATTTGGAATGTCTCTGGCAGATTTAAGCTTCTGTGTTGCCATGGCTCACTAGAATCAGGTTAAAAATTAAAAATGAAAAGGCGTGCTGCGGTTCAATTATTTTTTCCTTTAATTTTGAAATATAAAGGCCATTGGGAGTAGAAAATTAGGGAGGAAAGAATAAATGGTACTGAGAGAACTGGTCCAATAAATTATCTTTATTTTTAATAGCCTTAAAAATCAAGTCACACACGCTGAACACAGAAAAAAAAAAGTACTAGGCACTCATTGGGAGTAATAATTCCTCTGGGACTTCATATCTTGAGGGGAAAAAATGGCATCATAAAGGAACAATGCAGACACAGTTCTTGTCCCTGTCAGAGCTACAGCAAAACCTCAGTCAGCTGCAAAATTAAAGTGCTGTCATCTGACACTTGTTTTTGCTGAAATGGGGCTGCAACCCTCTGCTTTCAGATTCTGCAACCTTGCAAAGCACCCAGGGAGCCTTTTGTCCTTAGGGGGCTGCTGTAGGTGAATGTAACATCTTTAATTCTGCAATATGATTTTTTTTTCTTCAAGATCCCAAGCCAGAACAAGAGGAGCAGCCATCCAGTTTTTGGAAGAAAAGCCAGAAACAAATTAATTTAGCTTATCAGAGTGCCTTTAAAGATGGAGTATCAGTCCCTATGGACTGTCAGCCAATGCTTGCTTTGACTTTTCTGGGGGAATAGGGCTGGGGCTGCCAACCACGAAGTGCTTGCTTTGTTATCCATCGCATGCACTCAAGCATTGAAATCCAGTCTCTGGGGAGATCTAATGTCATAAGTGGGAATTGTGTTCAGCTTTTCTCATTTATGAAAACATTATGTGAGTGTACTGAACTCAGTCACTACCACCATTTCCTGCTTCCCCTGCATGGCCAAAGTTCACAGAAGAGAAGTGATTGTTCCATAATATTCATCTCACATTCTCTTAACCATAAGATCTGGTCACAGAACACATAAACGATGTCTTCTTTGGAAGGTCACCAAGGTCTTGACTAATCCAATAAATTACTTTTGAGTCTCAACAAATTGTGCAATTAGACATATCTTGTTTAGCACGCCTTCCACTTTAAAGCTTTGTGTTGTCTTGCCTTTCGCAGGTATGACTCTGGAAGTTATTTTTTTTTTCCTGTCTCCTTTTGGGTGCACCTTGTAAGCTCTTTCTGTCATTGCTAAGACTGTTTTTCACAGACTTCCAATTATTTTAAGAATATTTCTTCTCTCAGAATGCATTGATTGCCTTATGTCCAGCTATTTGATGGCTGGATCATCAGTGGCAACACTGAATATCAGCTACATCCCACCGGATGTTCTCACGCTCCAGAGTATAGGGAAAGGACAGATTGTGATCAATGGGTTATATGGAACAAACAATCAAAACAGCAACAACAGCAAAACTCCAAAACAAGGAGAGAGGACACAAAGTTAGGAGGTGTATGCTAGATCTGGAAGAGTTGGGGGAGGAATTGAGATGATCAAATACATTATGTATGTATGAAAGTCTCAAGAATTCATTNCTCATTTGGAATACCTTCATACTCCATCGACTCCCTGCATTTCAGCATCTTCTCTACGATTCTAAAGTTTCATGTACATACTGGCAAACCAGGAAGCCCTTTTTTCAGTCAGCACATCGAATGGGGAATAGATCATGAGCCCCTACCTAAAAATAGTTATTTTCATTTTAGTTTTTTCCTCTTTTTGTTATATCACTTTGTAATGTTGATTCCAAACCTTGGGGAATGTGGTAGTTTGAATGTAATTGACTCCCATAAGCCTATAGAGAGTAGCATTATTAGGAGATGTGACTTTGCTGGCATAGGTGTGGCCTTCTTGGAGGAAATGTGTCACTGTGGGGGTGGGCTTGGAGGTCTCCTATGCTCAATATACACCCAGTGTCTCAGACACTGGGTTGCTTGTATGTCAATATCAAAGAACCCTCAGTTCCTTCTCCAGCATCTTGTCTGCCTGCATGTTGCTTTGCTTCCCACCATGATGATAAAGGGCTGAACCTCTTAACTGTAAGCCACCACAATGAAATGTTTTCCTATATAAGAGTGCTGGGCTATGGTGTCTCTTCACAGCACTAGAAACCCTAAGACATGGAGTATCAAAATCACCTGGAGGAATTGTATCAACCAACAAGCAAATAAGCACAGAGTTCTGGCCCTGCTCAGAGCTGTTGCTGATTCTGATTGATAAGGTCCCAGGAGGGGCTGGTGCTATTGATTTGGTGAACACTATTAGAACTACTTTACAGTTACTTGGATTTTATTCTCCCTCCATTGTGAACTTTTCAACATTGAAAAAGAGCATTTTTCTTTGGTCTTTATATGCCTTGAAATTCCCAGCAGAGTATAAGTATGTATATATAGCAACTATTATTAAAATTGAATAGTGCAGGGGATGAAGTGTTGCTTTTGAATTTCACACTGACCCTTTGGGTTCTTGGTTTTCATTATCTAGAAATAATAGATCTAAGTGAGTTGCTAAGGGTGTAGTCAATTCTCCCAAGTTTTTGCTGTAATTCTTAGTCTGGGTACGTGAGCTCATGGCATATGCTTTGAGGAATGAAATGAAGGAAACAGTGTGAGCTGGATCCAGGGGAAGAGTTGAAAGGCTCCCGTAAAGGAATGGAATAGCAAAGTTTCAAACACTTGAGAAATTAAGTAATAAGGTTGCCATGGTAAGTTAGCAAGAGATCTCAAGTCCCTAATTGTACTCCAAGAGAGGCATGTTAGCATCCTCCATGAGTATTCTTGTTTCCTCTTATTCTTTTAATGCTTTAGAATCAAGCCACTCTGAATTCAAGTCGTGATTCTAATCGCCCTTGTTATTATACTTAGAATTTTCTTTAGGACCAAAATAGTTCATAGTAAATAAGATTAATTTCATGTCTTTATAGCTTAGAAATACGGGCACCAGACTATTCTTGCGAATTCATGTTTTCTGAGTGTGGGAATGAAAGTCATTCTTTTTCTGCCTGTCTATTTAGTATTTAGTGATCTAATCAGAAGATTTTTTTTCTCAGATGAGTGAGACAGAATTTTGTATATAAAAACTGTTTTTTTTTTTTACAGAATTTCTCTTCAATTCACTAGAAAATTAAGAATAAGTCAGCTAGACCAATGAAAACCTTAACTCTCCCTGACCTTTGCTCCTAACTTGTGGTATTCATGCCATACTCCCATACTTCCCATGGGGAGAGTACTGTAACACGCAAGAAGGGGGTATAGAGATGACCACACTGAAGGGTACATGTCAAACATGTTTTTCCTCTTTTATTTTAAGGAGGAATTCAGTTCTACCCAGATGGAACATTTGGAAGCTCACAGCTCTGCTCTGCTACTTTCTATCGGCAGCGGTAGTGGCACAGATGGTACCTTTCCATTTGCACGATTCGCCAAGCACAGGCAGGGTGTCCAGCTGTCTGCGCCACCCCCATAACAGCTCCAAGATTACATGGAGGAGGACACACTGCTTGAGTTAAGTTAGAGACCCTTAGGAAATTACATTTCTCAGTGCTTGGACGTTACTTGGACATAGGGTTTCTTCCTTGAAGGAAGCAAATGCTATTCCCTGACCATGACTTTTATCTGCCGTGACTGAGTAAGCAGTCTTCCTGCATCATCCCAGAGACAGCCCCCAGGGTCCCGTGGTGGAAAGAACCAGGCAACAGCTGAAGACAAGCCCCACTTCTTCAAACACCCTGTTCCTTTGCTATTTACCTTTTTAGAAATTATGAAGATTCTTGTGCTTTGCCTTAATAAGATTAAAGTTATATTGATACCATCAAGGAATTAAAATTTATATTATGATACAAAAAAGAAATCTGAAGCTCCAGAGTGGAGATGGTAGTGGCTGGATGGTTTATATGACTATTGACAGTTTGCTTCTTTAAAGAACCCTCTGTTCTTCTGAAGGCAGTATGCTCAGAAACCATGTAACTAGTTACCTGGATGTTCCTATAATTGCACTGGAGAGGAACTAACAGACAATGAAATTATTGTTGTCTATCTCATGTTGTCCTAAAACTGATTTCATCTTAAAACTGGCGAGAAAGAAGAAGAGCTTTCATTTTCCATAACCTAGACCCTAAAATATTGCACCATCTAGTATTGATTCATCATTTCAATACTTGACTTCCTTAGTTTACAGTAATAGGCTCTTATTTTTAACATTCGTAGATTAATGGGCCTCTGTTGTACTCTCATCAGGTCCTTGGTTTTTACTGAGGCGCTTTCAACCTTTGGGAAAGCTTGTCTTTTTGTACTTTGGTCCTTCTTTGCTGTGGGATAATAGTATTGTACCCTGTAAATATTTGTCACTTGTAATAAAATGCTGATTGGCCAGTAGCCAGGCAGGAAGTATAGGTGGGGGACCAGAACAGGAGAATTCTCGGAAGAGGAAAGTCTCAGTCTACAGTTGTCATCCAGACACAGAGGAAGCAAGATGAGAACTCACTGATAAAGGTACCAAGCTATATGGCTAACACAGACAAGAATTATGGGCTAATTTAAGATGTAAGAATTAGTTAATAAGAAGCCTGTGCTAAAAGGCTAGCCAGTTTATAATTAATGTAAGCCTCTGTGTGTCCTTTGGGACAGCACGGCTGCAGGACGTGGCAGGACAGAAACCTTTTCGTGTGGTTTGCCATGTGAGGTCAGTAGACACAATTGAACCAGAGAGCAGGAAGGGGTGTTCATTGCCTGTGGGGTGTATATGTCTGCTGTTGATAAGAACAAGTTCCAGGCTTTCCTACCTGAGAACAGGAGACACCTGGAACACAGCTGGGTTAGCTCATGCATCTCAGGAGAGGACAGCTTAACACAGCAGTTAACTGTCTCCCAGGCTAACACTTAATATTCTAATCCGTAATCAAATTCTGATGTACTCTCTAGGATAAACATTAGTTTTTCTACTTCTCCCTACATTCCTAGGTGGGTCCTTGACACAATAATTTTTATCATTATTTGAGATAAGAAGATAAGAAGGGACCAACATCTCCCTAACTTCTAGACAAATTGCAGCAAGGAACAGAATGTTTAAATTAAAGGATGCTTAGCAGAAGGTCTTCAGATTTAAATCTACCTATCTATGAGACTGCATAGCCTTCCAGTGAGTGGATTTATCATTTATAAAGTTAGTGTTAACTAGTACTGGTGTTGTTTCCATTTTATTGAAGAAACAGAGGCTGAAGGAGATAGTTTGTTCAAGTTAGCTAGTGTTGAAGTAGGTGTCAGAGTCTCAGCAGAGGCCTAACCTTGTACTTTTATAGCATGCAAACAGACCAGAGACATGTTTGTGGGTAAGCATGCATGTGTACGCATACGCACGTGCAAGTGCACGCACGCGCGCGCGCACACACACACACACATGCATTTATATATGTGTTCAAAAGTATATGAGTGTTTGGTTCCAGTTGCTTTTGCATCTTTTGCCTGTAATTTTATGTTGGCTCTCATCTCTTCAATCAATCCACATCCCAATAAGGAGGTGATATGTACCAGTGTTTCTCAAATACTCATATTCATGGAATAACCCTGAGATTTTGTTAAAGCACAGATTGCTGATGTCATGCCAGACATTCTCACTTAGCGGATCTTAAGCACACCTGGGGTTCAGCATTTCTAGTTCAGTTCTCAGATGGCAAGATGCTACCAGTCTGTCAACCATGCTTGGAGTATGTACAGTGCTTTGTAAACCCTGGAGCCCACATAAACGCAGAAGCATGTGAGCTGTCAGCCTGTGTTGAGAGGCAACTGAATGCTAGCTGTAGAGAAAAGCACTTTGGAAAGAGCAAGTCACACCATGTGGGGTATGGGGAAATAAGTGCTGTGCTTAGTGGAGACATGAAGCTTTTGGTTTCTCCATTGAGTATCAGTTTTGTTGTTAAAATCCTCCCCCATTGGTATGTGTATAAATAACTTTCTCTTAGAACTCAGGGATCCTGTGTTCGAACCTCCTCTTGCTGACCTGTACTTTCCCTCTTTGACCATATAAGGGCAATTGCTGTAAGATTTAGTGCTTTGCCTCAGTCTGGCCATCTCTTACCCTACTTTATTAAAACTTAGGATGACTACCAGGAAAGACAATCTGGCCGCCTCACTCTCACTTGAAACCTTCAAGGATGCTTTCCCGGGTATCTGCTTACCTTACTTCTCTCCTCTTCTTAATTTTGGGGAGCACTGAAATGTCCACTCAAGTCTCAGGTACTTATTGCTGGTGGGGAAGGACTGCTTGAAGGCACCAGAGCTAACCACTGGCACCTGTTACATTATAGGAAAAGAGGGTCTTTGAAGATGTCATTATATCTTGAGATGGAGGGATTGTCTGGGATAATTTATGTGGGCCCTAAATAGGATCCTATCATGCGGTTGGAAAGGTCTTTGTAAATCATTGACAGGGAATCTGACATGCAGAGAAGACGATGTGAAGAGTTAGGTAGGCTTAAAGAGATGTGTCCACAAACCTTAGGATTCTAACAGCTGTCAAAAGTTGGAAGCACCTCAGGAAGCTTCCTTCCTGAGTGTGGTTTTGTCAGTATCCGTGCTTCACAGTTCTAGGTTCTAGAACATTGAAAGACTACCTGTTTGTGGCTGTAAGGCACCTGGTTAGTAATGTATCACACAGTAGTAGGAAACTCACATGGTTGCGCTGTCTGGCTCACTTGCCAAATCCCTAGGACACTGTGAAGATGGCTACTATGTTTGTGGCTTACATGTCACCTCTTACCGGGAGCTGCTGAGATTTCTCCTCCTACCCCCTCTAGGTCCCAGTTTGAGGAGAGCTGACCTTTGTCTCCCTTAACTCCTTGGACTAAGTGCTCTGTTATTGCCATAGATGTGTTTGTCATGCATTCTTTTATATGTGACCACTTCTAGATCAATCTCCTTTCAAAATTTTAGGTTCCTAGGGGCCTTCTTTATTTTTCAACTGTGTGCCATAGTACCTGGTAAAAATGGTGACTGAGTGACTGTCTCCCGACCTAAAAGGGAGGTCGAGGTCGATGCTGTGGATTGGTGGCCAGTGTCGATCACAAGGCTTCATATCATTGACCTAGGTCCCCATGGGCAACACAATTCCTTGGGTGAGTCAGGTGAGTGCAGGGGTTCCCATTGTCTATCACCCCTTTCCCTTAGCTCTGGAGATTCCAGACGCCTGAGGCCTGGGGTAATGCCTGGAGCTTCTTATCCACAGAAGTAGTGTTTATTTCCACCCTGGCTCTTTTTATATCCCCCTTCTTCCTCAGCTCTCCTTTTCCTGCCTCGCAAACAACAGTGACTCACACCCTCAAGCTCTGCTCTCCTTTCTCGTTATTTTTAGGTAGCACATGATGTTTCTCATTATTGCCGCTGGCCTATACCGCGGTTGGGCTATAGGCTGTTAAAGCCTCAAGGCCAAACTTTAGAGTACAAACCAAGTGACATTTTAATATATTGGGGTCAACTAGTATTTCAGTCATCTATTCCCCCTGAGGAGGAGACAGCTGAGCATCGAATTTGACTATGAGGGATTGGGTTCCAGTTAAAGAGATGGTTTTAAAGCATCCTCAAATAGTTCTTCCCCTGCAAATAAGCATCTCAGCACATAATTCCTGGACCAAATATACAGTCAAATTTTAGATTCTTCTCTAAATTCTGATTGTTTCTTTTTAGACTTAAGGAAGATAGATAATTGTTGTTGTTTTCTCTCTTTTAAATCCCAAGTAGAGGGATTCCAAGATGTGGCAAAATGGTACATTTTGTACTCTTTTTGAAGCAACAGTAATATTTTAATTATAAAATCTGAGTTTTAGGAGAGAGTTAAGTCATTTATTCACAAAGTGATGGAATTAATTATTGCTATAGTTTGGATCTTTTTTTAAAAAAAATTATTCATTTTAAATACCAACCACAGTTCCCCCTCCCTCATCTCCTTCCTCATCGCCTTCCTTTCTCCCCCACCTGCTCCCAACCCATCCCTTATATACTCTTCTGAAAGGGTAAGGCCTTCTATGGGGAGTCACCGGAGCCTGGCACAGGCAGTTGAGGCAGGACCACGCCCCACCCCCCCTGCATGGAGGCTGAGCAAGGCATCTCATCTCACCATATGGAATGGGCTCCAAAAAGCCAACTCATGTACCAGGGATAGATCCTGGTCCCACTTTCACGGTCTCACAAACAGGAATATGGGACCCTAGTTTTTTCCTTTCTGTCTTTTACTTCTCAGTCTTGAAGTGAGTGGTTTTGCACTAACTTATAAAAATACATATTCGTTTCAAAGGAGAAAGCCTAAATTCAGTGGTTTCCCCCTACAAAATACCTGCTTAGAGAAATGTTTCCCTAGGGTCAGCCTTGAAGATACTCAGTTATTGCTGCAACTGTGGCCCAAGGACACCAGGTAACATCTCAAACCAGAAGCAGAAAATGGCAGCTCTGATCAGAGTTTGGGTTTGTAGGTGTGTGAAATGCAAGGGTTCTGGGGTCATGTAGGCTTGTATCAAGAGTTCAGAAAATCACTGAGATCAGGAAATATGTGGAGGCTGATTCCCTGCAAGAGAGCCCTGAGAGCCCATTGCATGAATCCGAGAGGCAAAGCCTTGCAATGGGACTTGAAGGTACTGGAGATGCCAGCACTGTTGGATATCCCCCAAGAAAAACTGCTGTCAAGGGCTGGAGCTAGGCCAAGAGAGGTCTCATGTGCTATCAGTGACAAAGTTAGAGGGGTGGAGCTGCTCCAGGCTATTAAGTTTGGCGGATCCTATCACCAGCTCTAGATACTGGACAAGGAGCTGTAAGATTTGACGTTTGTCCTCCTGAATTTGTCTTTCTTTAGTTTGAGTGTTCCTTGTTATACCTCTGTTCCTCCATTTTGGAATGGAAATGTTTACTTTGTACTAGTTTGTCTTGGAAATATGGAATCTGAAATTTGATTTTATAGGAGTTTACCATAGGTTATTTTGAGTTTCACACAAGACTTTGGATTTTTAAGTAGCATTGCGCTGTTATGACTTTAGCATCTTTAGAGATGGGATAAATACATTTTGTGTCCTGAAGTAAACATGAGACATTGGGGAGCAGAGGTGGAATGTTATGATTTAGAAGTAGTATGTTTGGGTGTCGAGTTGATGGAGGTGGATCTATGTTGCCTACTTTTGATGATGAACTTGGTAGGGTTTAATCACTTAGGAGACACACCTCTCTATGTATTTGTGCAGGTGTCTGCAGAGATGTTTATTTGAAGACCCAGACTCACTCTGAATTTGAGTGGCATCATTTCATGTCGTAGCTAGGGAGGTGGAGAATTTGGGGGAAGGACTCGGGTATGATCAAAATGCATTGTATATATTTTTTTAAGAATTAGGAAATGTAAAGGATAAAGCAGTGGACCAGCAAACCAGCAGCATTCACCTCCCTCGTTCCTGACTTTATACACAATGTGACCTATTGTCTCAGCACCTGCTGTCATAGCTAGAGACAATCTCAGCACCACGTCTTTTCTCCCGTGATAGACTGGACCCTCAAATGGCAGACCAAATACACCTAACCAACCTTCCTTCGTTCCTTCCTTCGTTTCTTCCTTCGTTCCTTCCTTCGTTCCTTCCTTCCTTCGTTCCTTCCTTCCTTCGTTCCTTCCTTCCTTTCTTCCATTGCCTTTGTTAGATATTTTTCCACAGTACTGTGAAAAAAATCAAAACCAAAAAAAAACAAGCTAATTCAGGCCTAGTCACCAACCATTTTATCAAGGACTGAGTCTGCTTCATCGAAGTTTGTACTTTATCTTGAAGAAAACCTTTGAAGGACTGCGGAAACATTTCATGAGCAGGTTAAGGTTTTATGCTTCATTTGGGACTGGTGAGGAGACTTGGACTGGATCAGGGAGGAACCGAGGAAGCTTGTCCTGAGTCTGTAGCCTTCCAGATATGGCCAAAGAGAGAGGAGGAAGCAGAGGAGAGATATTCAGGGATGGTGCTGACAAGACTCGAGTGAGGCTGATGGAATGAGGAGGTGGTATCTGGCTTCCATCCCAAGGCTGAGAAGTTTGCAAGGAGGCGGTGCTGAGCACTGCACTGTGGGGCTCGATGACTTCCAAGTGCCAGCGGGTGATCTGGAGGAATTGTAGTGGGCAGGCAGAGGTGTGGTTTGCCCTCAGAAGGGAAACCTACCCTGCACGCCTAGTTTTAGGATTCTTCTGCGTAAAAGCAGTAGCTGAAATACCCGAAGCTTGGGTTTATATGCACTGCATTAGAGAAGCTGCCTGAATTTAGTTATTTAGGGGCATACCAACAGCTAAATGAGGAGTAAACAAAGAGAACCCAAAGACTGAGACGGAGCAGTCAGAGAGAAGACAACTCTCACCAGACAGGAAATACTTTGAAGTTAGGGGTTAATCATATCAAATATCCCAAAGAGGTTTAACATTTCTTGTTTGTTCACTTTCTACTCAACGGCTACATCAGTTCCAAGGATTTTCACCCAGGTTAGGAGGAATGAAAGACAGAGTGGATTTTAAAAAATGACAATTCAACAAGAAGAGGCAATAATTGGAAGTTTGACACCAAGGCCACACCACACTTAAAGGACCGAGAATTGGGATTTACATTTTATTTATTTATTTATTTATTTATTTATTTATTTATTTATTTATGGTGCTAGGAATCAAATCCAAAGCCCTATGCATGATGGGGAAGCATTAGCCTATTGACCTACATGCCAAGTCCAGGTTCCACCTTTAAAAGGGAGTGCCTGAACTTGGTTGCCAGGAAAAGCTCTGTGTAGAACTATCCAAGGTCTCTTGGCCTTAGGTCTGACTTGAGCTGTGGGTAGGTAGGCAGTTCTTACCAGTTGCTAACTCACTTCAAGCTAGCAGAAACTTGCTGGTATTGGGTGCCTTGGGCTTCTTCTCTGTCTTGGGGCTTCTCCAATGCCATGGGCAGGGGAAAGTGCTTGTTTAGCTTTGGGCATACATGCTTGGCAGTGTAGGGGAATTAATATTCTTGGCCAACCTTTTACATAGCCAGGGATATGGGAGCTGATGAATAAATGTTCTTGCCTACCATTCCCCAGGTGAACAATTTTTAGGACAATCTGCTAATGTGTCAGCAGTTGGGGGTGGGGAGAGGTCTAAGCTCCATTACCTAGAATGGTGACAATACTTATCTTGCCTTCTACTGCTTTTTCCCTTTTAACTTTTGGAGTTACCTCCCAAGACACGTACCAAATCTACATCTAAATTTCAGGCTCTGCTTTGAGAAATTCCAAATTAAAATAAAAATATCCATGTGTACCTACCTTCTTGAACACATATTCTGTTGCTCGGGTGACCATATCATGTATCATGTGACCTTGCTCTTTGGCAATAGTTCATTGGACCAAAGGTGAATACATGACAGTGGGCGGCTAGGGCAAACATAGACTGCTCAGCTTGCTGTGGGTATTTGATGAAACTGTGAGTTTTTATTTCCATAGAAAATTTAACTAGAAAATGTCTTGAGACTGAGAGCAGATCCTAAATAGCTGATGTGAAAGGTAGGGTAGAGAAGACAGTTGGTTCCCTGCAAGAAGCACTGTGGAGGAGTGAACACAACATGATTATAAATCAGGAGTGGGGCTGTCATATAGTCCATAATGAACACAGGAAAGAGGAGAACCTTTCATTGCCTTAAGCCTCTAATTCCAATTCCTCTTGGGCTGAGGACTCTCTTGTGTTTTTCTTTCTTACAGTTACGGGAGTCTCAGTAGTCAGTGTGGACAGAGAAAGATGCCCAATGTGGAGGGAGCATGTGAGGTGCTACGTTTCACTGCTTCAGACATACATTAAACCCTTCTTCACCTTGTTCTGGGTTGGCAGTGCCAGCCTTCGTAAACGTAAACATTATCATGAACTTCCTTTCTCCAACATCTGGTGCATTCCATAGGTGAGAGCCATCAGAAAAGCCCGGGATCATCAGTGGGAAGGAGAGCTGCTGGAGCAGTTACTCCTTCTCTACCCTGTTTTTGCTGCATTTTTTTCCGACTCAAGGTTGTGCTCCAGGCTGGTGCAGGTGGTCCTCTCTGTGAGTATAACCACCTTTCCCAGCTTCCAGTTCATAGAACTTTCTCTCTACCTTGCTGTTCTGGGACTAAAGATGAGAAGGAGTTTCTATCATGGTGGCTACCTCAGGGAACTTACCCCCCTTGCTAATTCCTTAACCTGACACACACCTTCACAAATAGCTCCTGCTGTTAAATGCTCTTCATATTACAATGAAGATTATATGATATTGCCATGTCAAGAGGATAGTTGAGAGAGAGGTTTTAAAACTAGAGAAATGGGAAACGAAAATACTTTGAACTGAACAATTGCAGACTGTGACGCTGTTTCACCCCAATGCACAGTTTCCACTTTGAAATGGAACACCCCTTGTGGAATATTTTTTTGTGTGTGGATGAACGGAAAGGAAAAGGTGGCAGAGAACGGGTCCCTTGTATTTGGAATGACAAAGCCTGACGATATTTCGGATTGTACTTTGTTATCACTTTTATAACTATTTAATAAGCTTATGATTGAAGTAACACATCCAGACAGAAAGGTGAGAATAATTTATATTGGAGGGCTCAGCAAGATGTCTCTCACTGAATACCCTTGTGCACCTACCTGGGACTCACGGCAAGCACAGGATAGCATCAGCATTCTAGGACCTTTCCTCTAACATTCTTTGGTCACTAACCATCTCCAAAGACAAACCACTGTTTTGACTTCCAATACCATGGGTTTGTTTATTCTGTTTTTAAAATTCAAGCACTATGTTCTCCTGTATTTGTCTTCCTCTATTCTATACCATGCTGGTAATAGTTATGCATGCTGCTTCAGCATGCTGGGAGTTTACTCACTCTCATTGCTGTTTGTGTTCCATGTTTAATCAGCTGCAATTTGTTTCTCATTCTCTTGCTCATGAGCACTGGAGTTTTACTTTTGCTATTGTGATGAACACATTATTTGTGTGTATGATACATATGTGTGTCTGGGTGAGGCCAGAGAAGGATGTCTGGTGCCCTGCTTGTTCCCTTGGTGAATAAAAATATGTATTTCTAATAGGTAGATACCTACAAGTGATATTACTGAGTCACAGTGTATGGACACATTTAGCTTTACTGGATCTTGCTAGTTTACTGAAGTGACTGTGCTGATATATACTGCTTCTGCTGGACATCAGAGCTTCAATACGCTTCATTCTTTTGAGAAAGGTATAACCTATGCAGTCCTTGAATTTCCCATTTTCCTTCCCATTCTCTGGACTACTAAGATAACAGCTGTGTACTACCACACTCTAGCAGTCCATATATTTTTAACGTCAATGGTCCATGATGTTCCTGGTGTTCTCCAGAACACTGGCACAAAAGGGGCCAGACAGAGAACTATTGATTTAGAGTTCAGGCTTTTCACTGCATGACTGAGTTCAGAAATTGAAGATGATCTTTTATAAGAGGGGGCAGTATCTTGCCCTGGTGCTCTTGGTGGGTTGGGCAATTGGACTTATTGAGAACTAGATATTTGAAGGGCAAGTGTGGAGTTGTAAGAATGTGAACGAGTGAGATATTTTGGTTAGAGGATGATGCATATGTAATTTGAGAGCTATTTATTTTGAAGAAGTGTCATAACAGAGAGACTCAAGATAAGAGCAATGTGGTACAAGACTATAGTCAAGGTCACCTTGGTGATGACTCAGAGCAAAAGGAAGGAAGAAAATGGACAAAGGAACAGTTTATTTTGGGAAGACAAACTAGAAATAGGCTAGGAGTCATAATGATAAGCTGAGTTGCAAAGCAGTTCCTGTCTTCCATTCCTTCTCTATTGTTATATAAAAGTCCCTTTTCATATGTCTCTCTTGTATAACTCTACCAATGCTTTAAAAACATTCTGATAGTGTTAAGGATGAACACAGGACCCTATGCATGCTGCCACCCGCTGCCCAGCCTTCTTTCTTGGGCTTTCTCAACTAGTTAGGTCAGTTTTATCTATGCTGTATGCTAAAACACACCTTCTATCCTTTCCTTTTCCCTCTTCTTATTCAGTCAAAGCTTTATGACTCAAACCAACCATTCTGACCTTTCAGCCATATGCTCCATGCCTTTGACCTATACAGGCTCCCAAACGTGCCTACCATTTTTATTATAAATTATGAATATAGACTGAACATGGTCAGGAAAGTATTTCTTAATAATGCATGTTCAGAATGTGTTTGCCTGCTAAGTAAAAAAAAAAAGCCCCACATGTCTGTTTTACAAACAATTGCCTGTCCTGCCTACCTGTGCAGGTAATGAATCTATCAGCCCTCTTTTATTTCTTGACCATGCTTGCTTAGACTTTGCATTTTCTTCCATGTGCACTCACTGTGCCCAGTCCCCATGTGCTGTCTTCTGTCACGATTGTTTGACCTGGGCCTCTGTCTATCCCTTCCTTGCCTTCCACTTTATATATGTTCTCTAGCCTCTTGAACTTTTATAATTCAAGCAAAACACAGTCAAATGCCTCTCCTTTTGCTTTTTTGTGATCATCCATATCTTAATCCACTAACAACATCTGGGGGACCTTGCTGCCTTAATTGTTCCTTCATATTTCTCTCACAGCCAATGCTCCTTATATGTATCTTCAAACTCTCTTGATCTAATTTCTATACCAGCCATAGGGCTGGCAATCAGTTTCAAGCAGCCCTCATCAGTCTTGCAGAAGAGTAAATTGACCTGCTGTACCTGAACCTTGCCGTCTTGTTGGTCCTGTTCATACTGAAGCCCTTTGGGCTTTCAAATGTGCACCACAGGCAGAAGGTATCAATCCCACCCATGGCAATCCATGGCCAAAGGAAGTGTACCTCCCTGTCTTTCCCTAGGGAAATAGCCTTGATCTGCATTCCACCTGCTGCTCTGCTTTCCCTTAGGCTCATATACCCAGGTCCCTGACAACACTGGTTCAGCCCCATAATGTACTTTCAACATCACTTTCCGAGACATCTTTTTTTTCTCCCCCATCCCTCTTTCTCGCCCTCTGGATCCACACTCCCAGATGCACTTCTTCATTGAGTCTTCATTTTCGGAGAGATGCCATTCTCTAACTTAGTAAAAGCATCTTTAAGGCACTCCAAAGTTTTGTCTTAGTTTTTAATCATTGCTCTGGAATAAAATGAGACTAAGACAGTTGAATAAGGTATATCCCCCTAAGAACTGCTGATTAGTCTAAGGGCAGAGCAGACTACTTACACTTAAGGTGCTTAAACAAAAGTTTAGAGAGTAGAATTTCAAGTAGGCTATGGTCATTAAAAGAGAGAGAGAGAGAGAGAGAGAGAGAGAGAGAGAGAGAGAGAGAGAGAGAGAGAGAGAGAGTTGATGCAGGTATAAAATCTGAAACTCTTTGGAAAATGTATTGACCTAATTTGAAGTTTTGCCTTTAATAACAAACGAGTAACGAGTGCACACATTAAGGTCTCTAGGGTTTTCTATCTCCACAGCCTTTTGTAGTTTAAAATTATATGCCATGGACACTTGCTTCATCCTTTCTAAACTGGCAATTGTCATGGTTCCTTTAAGAGGCAAGCCAGTCCTTTAAGAAGCAAGCCGATGCCATGCATGACAGCAGTCACCTCCTACACTCCACGCCTCCAGACACCCAGGAAACATCTTGTGTATACTTAAGCTGTCTCTGACACACATAATTTCTTTTTCATTCTTGACTAATCAGTCTTGTTTGCCCCGTTAGCAAAGAGAACAGTATATTTTTGAACATAAAAGGTTGGTAAGAAAGGCAAAATAAAGACTCCCACAAAAAAAAATTAAAATCTAGTGTAAATCTGCACGAATGGCAACAAATAAAAGATGGGGAAGGAAGGCACAGAAGTTTAAGACAAGGGGTATTTATGAAATGCTGGTTGAGGATCCAAGCTCTGGGTATTTCGGGGTTAAGGGTAGTGACTGCAGTCCTCCTGTTTTGGAGAAGTGGGATTAGTTTTGACATTTCAGGATTAAGGTCAGTTTCATCAACAGGCTGCCACAATCTGTCAGCACCACCTCTGGCTCTACTAGCACCCTACTTCTGATCTTCAAATCCTGCTTGGGTTGCCTTGGGGAATATCCGCAGGGTTGTGCTCTAAGATGAAGACAACTCACCCGTAACCTTTCTTTTTACTAGACTCTAAGGACATGGGGAGAGAAAAAACACTACCTAACTCTGAGGATGTCAGAGTGATTGTGAAGGTAGCCTTTCAATTCAACACACAGCATACACAACTTTTGGGAGGCTTTCCCAAGAGGCTGAATGTATTTTCTCACCTCTTGACTGTGGACTGGTATGAGAGTAACATTGGCCAGTATGATGTGCTGGAAGTGAGAAGTCTGGGTCTCAAGAGGATCTCAACAAACTCTACATGGCTTGTAGAAAGAAAGGCCATATAGAAGCAGAGGAAGCCTCAGCAATAGATGATGGTCAGCTGCTTCCCAGTGGGTCCACAGTTGGCACAATCACAGACCAGTCAAGATTTGAACTCTCTGCCAGGCATAACCTAAGTACCACACCAAAGAACTGAGCGCTAAGTAAATTATTTCATATTTTAAGGTACCTTTTGTTATATAGCAATTTCTAAGAATTCTTAGCCTCTGCTATATTGCTCAGATCATGTTGCCTCAGAGCAGGTTTCCTGTATCAGTTATAGTATTGGCAAAAGAAAGGATTCTAGGCTGTATTTGGAAACAACTATATGGTGTGGCACCATTTGTGTCTCACAGCAGCATCGTAAATTGCTCCTGGTTTTTGGCCACGAATGATGGAAAAAGCAGTATTTTACTTTAATGCTACTTGGGTGAAAGTCAGAGACTGACTAAGCTTTATTGGTGAAAATGTAGCGTACTGACTATCCATTAGGATAGTGGTAATCCATGGGCTGTTCTGGTGGACCTGATAAGGCCATGGAACATTTTAGATATAAAACTAACTCATCTACAGCTAAATGAAATCTTAGGCAAACATCATATGCCCATATCAATAACGAGTATATTCTCTGATTAGAAGTGACCAGAAAGACCTGGTTCTACCCCAGTTTTGTTGATTGTATAGCAACAGAATATGCAGGAGTGTCGCTGTGTCTACCTGGTGGCACATAGCTTTACAAGGCGTTTTCATGATTCTTATACCTTTAGATCTTCCTACCTACCCCATGAAATAGGGGGCAAGGGTATTATTTATTGTCTTTATATCTCTTAAACACATGAGAATGGGGCTTAGAGAACTTTTATGTGGCTTAGTATATCATTCACAGCCTACTACTGGGTAGTAGGGAACACAATATCTTCTGCAAAACAATTTTCATTTGTTTGTTTGTGGGAAAATAAAGTGATGCACGCGGGTGGAGATGCGTAAGGCTGGAGTTCCCTCAAGAATGCAATGCATTTCAGCAATCTTACAAGTTGACACGTGGTGTCTTGCTCTCCACCGAGGAAAGCCAGGGTTTCAGTGCCATGGGTACATTTTACAGAAGAAGGATGCACTCAGAAAATGAAGTAGGTGGAAGATAGCACATTTCCCCAAAGTAGGGTCTAGGGAAATGCATGGGAGAGGTACACATTGCAGAAAGGGGTTGTCTTAGTTGGAATTTCCCTAGACTGGGATGCCCCAGATAGGTATAAGGCAGGCAGTTTATTTGAGTGGGGTTGTGGAAAGGAGATGAAGAAACAGCAGCCAATAAAGGAAGAGATCAATATCATGTAATCTACCACATGAACAGCTAGAGATTGATCCAGCTGAGGAATTCTGGGAGGCAGCATAGAACCCATCACAGGGGAGTGGAGCCGTCTATTTATCCAACCCACCCCATCCTTTCTTACAGTCTTTATCTGAAGGTATAGAACTACTTTGGATGAATAAATAATTTTTCCTAAATGTGTGTTTCCCTTACTGTTATATTCACAATATTTGCAACAGGACCCAGACCATACTAAAGCTTAGTGATTTTTACAGCATGTGAATGAAAGGGAGGTTTTCAGGGATCTCCTGAGAATCCATCATTCTGTCTTTCTTGCTGCTTGAGGAGTCCAGTGTCTCTTGGAATTTCCTGGCTTGCTGAAGTGACAAAGGCACAACCCTGGAATGTATTTCCAAACACTCCTAGAGTCATGTGTTTGAATCACACCTTATCATGTACTAGCTGAGATGTCTTGTTCAAGTAAAGTTAATGTTTTCATTAGCAAAAGGGGACTAGCAATACCAAGTTTGCAGTTTTAAGACAGTTTAATGAGTCAACATAGAAGAGACAAAGCCCTAACCACAGCGCCTGTCCCCTGTCTAATGGACAGAGAATATATGCATTATCTTCTCTTCCTCTGCTGTTGGCACAAATGTCAACTTGTTAATGAGACAGGGACACAAAATTGGGGAAAGCTAGTTAAAACCTATTTTAGGGCTAAAATAGAGATAACAGCAATGAAAACAGGCAGGAGAAGAGGAGGGAGGGCAGTCATTAAACAAGTGATTGGCATCAGGTGAGTTACCACGTGATTAACCACTGGCTCCTGCTGGAGCACCTTTGGGAGGTAAAAGGTTGATGCTCAGAGAATATATATTTTATAGGATATGAAAGAGGGAAAAAAGGTGGATGGAGAGGTGTCCCGGTGGTTAAGAGCATGGACTGCTCTTCCAGAGGATTTGGGTTCCATCCTTCACTCCCACATTGTAACTCACAACCATTTAGTCAAGAAGAACACCTCCTGCCTAGAGGATACAGGGGCAACTTCTGAGTTTGTGTAAGAGGGTCTTTTGCCAGTGCCCGAATGGAGGAAGGAGAGCTAGCTTTTCCAGAGTTCTGCTGTGATATTACTAATACATTTATTGGGTTGCTATATTATCTTTAAAGAGTCATCCCTGGGACATCCGTCCTCCATTAGCCAGAAGTAGATGACCACAAGAAAACCAAGCCTGGACGAATGCGATTGTCAAAGCAAATATGCTACCCAGACCATCTGAAAGCAAACTGCCTGCACTCATCTTTCCTGTGAAAACCCACTCATTTTGGATGAGGACAGATGGCGCTCGGCACATTCTGCACAGCCTGAATATTGACCCCCCTTGTCAGTTCTGACATATGCAGTACATAATCGCCTCTTCTGTCTTTTAGCACCCTCTCCACTACCAGGATTTTAAGAAAAAGATGTGCCCTTGCTGTTGCTCCTTTGAAGGAGCCTAAAATGCTGCAAATGCTTTCTGATAACGACTTATCACTGCTCTTCCTGCTTCTATCCTGCCCTCATCAAACCCCTGGGGGAGACTCCTGAGTAAAGTAAATTACCCACCCACCAACAACAACCCGGATAAATACACTTGCATGACTACCATGGGTTAAGGAGAGAAGTGATGGTGGAAGAGATGATAGGAGACGGTGGAAAGACGGTCTGGTGATGCAGGTGGTGGTGGCTATTGTGGCAACAGGGTCAGAGGTAATGGAGGAAATTATAGTGTGTGTATATATATACATATGTATATAATTTATTATATATTATAAAGGTGATGATGAAGTTGGTGAGGATAGACATACCAGTTAAGATAATGAAGTGGTACAGGCAGTAGGAAAAGGAAAAGGAGTGTTCGGTGAGAAGGGGGTGTAGCGGAGGTGGTGGTGTCAGAAACCACAATAGTGGCAAATGAGTAGTTATAAGAGAAATAAGGACAGCATCTCCCATAAGAACGTGTCTACAAGTGTCCAAAGCCACAATTAGCCATAACAGGCCAGAGGAGATATAACCGAGGTGCCGACTATCTGAAGAACATGTAAATAGATGTAGTATCTCATATATACCTAGAACAGGTTTTAAGAACAAAGGCAAGTTGGGTGTCGTCATTGGGATTGTGTTGAAATGGAGCGTCTTTGGTTCTATGCTCATTGTCCTTGTTAAATACAGCCGGCTTCTTAGGACCAACTGAACAGAATATGTAGACTTCGTCTTCCAGGATGAGTGTAATATCAGACAGGAGCCGATAGCTGGGGTCTATAATTTTTAATAATTTTAAACTAGCTACAAAATGTCAATCACTTCACAAACCAACAGAGGAGACAGGAGGGATTTAATATACATGCTGTAATGATATTTATCTCACAGTTTATCTATATTTCATTCATTTATATAATTTTTTAAAGGTTTCTTTATCAGCTACTAAACATCTCAGCAATTTGGTGTGCATAGCTCTAGATTAAGCAACAAAGAGTTGTACTGATGACAAACCACAGGGAAATAGTAATCAACAAGAGGCAGACTTCGAAGATCTACATCTTCACACTTTCCATGGCAAGAGTGTTGTCTCCAAAACATAGCTTTCAAAAGCAGCAAACAAACCCTATATTACATCCATTTCACATAGTTTAAGCCAAACGTATTTTGCTAGAAATGATTAAATGGTGTGTCAAATCCATGTTTGTTGTTGTTTAGAAAAAGAAAAAGGGGATGATTATGACCAGTAAGTCTGTATGTTGACAGGAAAAACGTGACACAGCTGCAGGTTTTGCTGGTATGACTTAATCTTGACAGTGTCCTGATACTGAGCATGCGTTGTTGCTTTGTTATTGTTGCTGTTGTGTGTGTTTTCTTGTCAGTATGCTACTGTCATGGAAAGTTTTTGTTTAAGTAGGAATCTAAAAATCTATTTAGTTCTCATGCATAAATGCATAAATCACATCACTTTTAGTGCAATGCCTGTTATGTAATTTCACATTGTCTAATTATGAAATCATAAGGACAGATAGTAGCCATGAGGAACCAAAGACAGCACATTTGGAGAGATTCAGAGCCTGACACCCGAAGAAAGGACTGTGGCAGGAGCTCTGTGGAATGTCACAGTTTTACGAGAACAATACTGTGTATTGAGAGAATCAACAGCACATTGAGCATTCCTAAATTGTTGTCATTCAGCAAACACCACTGAGAAAAGGAAAAAAATGAGACCCAAGACATCTTAGGTTGGGAATCAGAGCCATCGGATGACTACTATGTACAACCTTTGGAACGAAAGAGAGCCAGAGAGAACAAAAGACACGTAGCATCATTGGGAAGCTGACAGACCACACAGGACACTTACAATGGGGCGATTGTGTGTGCATGTGTGTATGTGTGTGAGTGTATGTGTGTGTGTATGTGTGTGTATGTATGTGCAAGACCTACTAGGTAATACCATGAGAAAAGCGTGAAGGGGCTCTCTTGTCCAACAGCATTTGGAGGAGAGCACAGAAGGAGGGCAAATTTAACCACTTCCGAGCATCTTTGTTGCGCGTTGGTTGGCTTCATCGATTCTGGTTTTGTTGGAATCAGCCTAGAAAAGAGGAGAGAAGTTTTAGATTACTCCTTATGAAGTCCCATTCACTGCCTGAGTCCACTCATTCTTGTTTTGTGAAACAACCTTGAAACTTCCCCATTCAGAACCATCACCTCCCCTCCCCCACCTTCCCCACCCTTCTAAGATCATTGCTATGGCCTTAAGTGGACAAGATCAGGTGGAAACTTGACTTGAATTTCTGACCACTTCCCTCACTGAATAGCATCTGCTTTTTGAGGACAGGGTTATATTATTTATCTTTCTACGCGGGAAAGGTACTCAACACTCATGACTTCTGTGGAAGTAGTCCTAGCTGTTCGACTGAAGTGAACTACCACCACTCATTAGATCCTTCTTGGCCAACTTATCCAGCAGAGTCTATCTGTGCCAATTGCATCTTAGGTCTCAACTTTCTTGTTTACAAGAAGGGCATGGTGAAGAATAGTGCTAATGTGCGTGGCACCAACAGTGTTTTACTCGTTAAACCTGAATGACGTTAGCCATTGGGTGCATATGATCATTTGCTACTTTTTCCAAGTAAAGAATCAAAGCAGATAGAAATACTGTCTAGAGTCTTAGTAATTTAGGGAAAGCCAAAATGTAAGCAACCTGGATTCAGAAACCACACTCTTACTTACTCCACTACAGCGGTTTCCTGTGATGTATTGAGCATCCATATATAATGAACCTGCAAAATGTTATTTCTAAGATTAAGTACTTATTGTGTCATATCTTACAGTTATTGTTATTGAGTTAAAATTTGGCATGTTCAGGTTATTTACTGATCTATAAGCTCATTTTTCTTTTTCTTTTTTCTTTTCTTTTTTTTTTTAGTTTTTTTCGAGACAGGGTTTCTCTGTAGCTTTGGAGCCTGTCCTGGAACTAGCTCTTGTAGACCAGGCTGGTCTCGAACTCACAGAGATCCGCCTGCCTCTGCCTCCCGAGTGCTGGGATTAAAGGCTCCTTTTTTATTTATAATTTAAGCAATTCAATTCAGTATTCCTTTGGCGTTTTTGTTGGGGCAGTCCTACATAAGAGGGTGTTGTCATTGAAGACAGCAATGTTCAAGAGCCCCTTTTGAAGGCTCACTTTCACGAGTTTGGTAACCAGTTTATGTTTAAAAAAGCACAATTGCCATAATTTTGTACCATGATTCCCACAACCTTAGTATTAACCTATTCATTTTTTGGGTTTCATCTTACTGCATATACAGCATGAAACCCAGGAATGCTACAAGGTTAGACCATTAAACCCTAGGAAATTAGCTCTTCCCATAACCATGGAGAAAGGTAAGTCAGCGAGTAGAGGCTGTGTTCTTTCCTGTCACAGGTGGTCATGTTGTTTGTAACTCCATAGTCTCGCAGAGGAGAAAGCCACCAGGTGGTCCAGGGACATCGGAGTTAGTTTTCTGATGAGCCTTATCACTCACTGACCACAGGCTCTGCACCTACTTCTCCACTTTCCAATCTCTGCTAGGTAGGGTCTTTTACATTCAATTTAAATTTGCAAATTCCTAGGATACTGGAGTCATCCATATTCATCCATATTTGGAAAGTTGAACATATTTCCAGATTATTTACAACTGAATTATCTGGCTAGGGTTCTCTGCCATCTGTTTGGTTAATCAGGAGTTGGCTTCAAGATGAGTATTTACATCATAAGAGAGAACACTGATTTGTCCTGATTATTCTCAACTATAGACACCTATATCAGATTCCCAGGAGCCTCCTTTGGAAAATGGATAATCTCTTCAATTTTATTTAGTTTCCAAATCCTTCTGTACCTACAAACTGTGTCAGGAATAATCATACGTTGGTGCAAAGGAAAATTACTAGCTTAGACCAGTTTGAAATGTTCCATTAGATTGAGTTGTGCTGTTTCTAGACTGAAGACAGAAAAGCTAAAGTGAGAAAATAATCCATTTTAAAAGAAACGTTCTTTCTGAAGGCAAATGGAGACCGTTTTGTTTATGAATGTACTGCCTGGGCTTCCCAAGGTAGCTTTGGGAGTATTTTGGTAGAGCAGAGGCTAGTCTAGGGATGGTCTCCAAGGACAGGGTGGACCTGGAACACCGTAAGTGGGTGCCTGTGACTTGCTTATAAGTTCTCCCTGAAGTACATTCAAATTTCAGGCCTATAATACATGACGCAAAAGTATCACTATCTTTCTTATGTTACATAAAAGAAATAGCACCTTTTAGAAAACAACATCAAAACAAACAACAACAAAAACCCCAACAACAATAACAACAAAAACAACGGAATCTCCGTTCAGTTATGTCCCTTGGAAAATGCTTCCATGTTCACTGTACTTATGTGCTTGAAGATTTTTTTTTTAATGGGGGATACCCCACCCCAGTTTTCATGTTTGATTTTAGAGGATCCTCCTTGCTAACATTTTCAATATGTGCTACATGGTTTCCCCTTTGTAAAAAGGCCACAGTATTTACCAGGGAACCCAGACATTGTTAGAAAGAGTCCATCTTTCTGAGTCCTCAACTTCATGGCGGGTGATGTACTGGCCCTGATCAGCCGTCTAGAACTGTGTGCTTACTGTTTACACTAACTATTTACACCAGATAATTCACATTCCAGGGTGAAACTGTTCTCTAGCCTTTCAGGTTACAGAGCTGGTGAACAGTAAATCTCTTTTAGAAGTAACCGCCTTAGTTCTCTGGCGCTCTGTTTCCCACTGACAGAAGATGTCGAGGGCTGCCCAGCCTGCATCTCACACATCTACTTCCACAGACTTTACCTTGAAGTTTGAACATCTCCATTATTCCCTTAGCACCAGGTTACAGAAAGCTTGGGCTAGAAACTACACTTCTGGTTTCTAGTTTTCTGGAACAACTGGGTGTTTGTAACTTTGGAAGACTGTATGTATAAGCACTCATCAGCAAGAACACGAAGCAATTTCTTAAAAATCCCCAGGAATATCTGAAAACTCTTATTATTTGGAACTCCCCAGACATCGCTCTTGGCCCAAATGCTGACAGGAAAGGTTAGTGATGCTGGAAGTGGGGTGAAGATCATTGGTGGGGTCAGGAGAAAGGAAAATTCTCTTTGCTTTGCATACTGTGTGGTTTTTAACTCAATCCTATACATGCAGAACCTTTTGAATATAGTTAGCAGAGACCCAAGCTTCCTTGAGAAGGGGAAAATGTATTAATGTGCAGCACAGTAACATAATGGGATGGGCTCTGTTTTAATGGGGTCCAGACTGTAATGATGGGGGAAAAAGGAAGAATTTCTATTTCAAATATTGATCAAACTAATTACTAAAAGGAATTATGCCCCTTCTCTTTAACTCAGTGACTCAGCGGTCTAGGGTTGATGCAAAACCGGAGAAGCTATTTTTCATTTGTAGTGCACGGCTTAATACAGAAAGTCCTCACCATCCTAGAGAGTTACACCTGCAGAGGGAGCAGAAGATGGACTCTGCTGCTTTTCCCAGAGCAATAAAGATTTCTCTCTTTCAACTCCCAGTAACTCAAAGGTTGACCCCATTATCTGAGTAAAACTTTCTCTTCTCTGGAAGCCTGCTTTCTTCGTTGCTTGCTTCTGAGTCAATCTGGTCCGCGGATCAACAACAAGCACTTCTTGTTTTCTCAGATAGTTTTCCTTCTGGAAAACAGCTCAGCAATTTTTTCTTTGTTCATTTTTCCTTTGGGGCGATAATGGCTTTGGTCAGGCTGCATGGGCTCCAGCATTTTTTGAACTTTTCAATACGATTCTAAAATCCATTGGCTCTCACTGCATTAAAAGCTTTATCGTAGCCAAAGCTGCTTAGCCATGGCAAGCACATTGTAACTTGCAGACAAAAGCAAAGCCCAAATATTTTGCCAGCCAGTTCTGACATTTGTGAGGCTCATTACTGATTAGGTCGTGTTTGGTGCTCAGATATTGCTTATCTGGGGCATATATGAAGCAATATTGTCTATTCATCCCTCCAAGGTATGGAAGGATGCTTGGGGACCAAGAAACCACTACTTAGCTTTGTGAGTTAAAAGATCTAAAAATCAAGCCACTTTACTCCTGGCAATGAAAAAAATAATACAAAGAGAGGTTCAAGATCTCATATTAAGAACTTCAGGGTCTCACAAAGAATAAACACACAACTTAGGAGTAGCTAGATAGAAATGACACCCATAAAATCATTATTAAACACTTAAAGCACCCATTTTCCCCTTTTGGTATTTGGGCAGTTTTAAAGATTATAATTAATATTCACTGTGCTACTATTGGGGATGAGGAGAATGCAAGGAAAGAGAATTAATGTCTGATTTCTATGGTGAGCAGTTTCATGGTTTAGACTTGGCAGTGGGAATATGATTTGTCTCATTTTCATGTGTTCTAGGTGCCTAGCACATGCTTGACATGGGAGAGATTTAGATAAACCTTGACTGCAACTAATTGTATGCTCGGGGGGACTTTTCTAGCATACCCAAGACCCTGTACTCAATCCCCAGCACTGCAATAAATCAAAATCCAAACTACATTCTAATCTTCATTCTAGTTCTGTTGCTGAATCCCATGTTTTTGCCTTGAAATGCTCAGGGCAAAATATCCAGCAACCAGTGCACCTGGAGGTCCCTGTCCTAGTGGTAACTGTTAGTTACCACCTGATAGCTGTGGGCTCACCTTCTCCATGATCCTGTCGATCTGGCGATTCTGGGTATCGATCTCATTGCCCATGTCTAGGGCCATATGACGGAGGTTGCCGATGATGCCGCTCACCTGCTCCAGGTTCTCATCCATTTCATTTTCCCGGGCATCGTTTGTTACCCTGGGAGCCAAAGAGGAAGTTTGAAAGACAGAGTGAGAAGAAAGATGGTATTAAGGAATAGAGCATGTGGAAAGTCTACAGTTACCTAAGGAGGTATCTTATTCTTATTCAGTATACCAACATGCCTTAACATCAAATGTAATTTAAAATCTGTGTTCTGAGCATATTTTGCATAAATATGCAAAAATGTATTTGGTAGCCTTGAATTCTCTCTATCTTTCTCTGATAACATTTGGCTATGAAGCTAAGACAGGTGGAGATCTTGATTCACCCTCCTCATCCTTCCCAGTATTAATCTTGCAGGTATGCACTTCTACATTTGCTTTGACTTCAAAGTTTTAAAGAAGGCATTAAATTAAATTAAATATATCTATTTAATTTTATGATTTCTGAAACTACATCATTTCCTCATTCTTCCATGTTTAGTGTTTCATATTTATTTAGCCTTTCATATTTATTTATTTATTTATTTATTTACTTACTTACTTTTATTTTTCCAGACAGGGTTTCTCTGTGCATCCCTGGCTGTCCTTCCTAGAACTTTCTCTGTAGGCCAGGCTGGTCTCAAACTCAGAGACCTGCCTGGCTCTTCCTTCTAAGTGCTGGGATTAAAAGCATGACCCACCCAGCCTATTTTACTTATTTTTATTGTGTGTTTATGTTGTGTGTGTGTATGTGTATTATGAGAGGGAGAGAGAGAAAGAGAGAGAGAGAGAGAGAGAGAGAGAGAGAGAGAGAGAGAGAGAGAGAGAGAGGTGTGTGTGTGTTCATGCGTGAGTCCTGGTATGTGCCATGGTACCCATGTAAAATTCAGAGGACAGCCTCTTCCTAGCATGTCTACTAGAGTATCTTGCTCATCACAATGTATATCATGTATGAGCTTTCGGGATTTCTCCAGCCCACTTCCCATGTCAGCACAGGCACACTAGAATGACAGATGTGCACTGCTACATCTGGTTCTCACATGGCTTCTGGGCATCTGAACTCACTTGAGTGACAAGAGTTTTATCTGCTGACCAATTTCCTAGCCACCCCATACCTTAATTGTATTTCTGTGAAGATAAAATCATTTATTCTGAGAGACTTGGGGCCAGAGGACAGAGGCAGAATTATGTAGAGACTATGTTTTGTTGTTTTTGAAACACAAATCTCCAAGATTCAATTTGTAAATGGAAAAAAGAAAGTGGCATATAGAACCACAGTGTTTGATCACTTTGCTGCCTTGGGATGTACATCAGTGTGAACATCAGTGCTAACCTGTCTGCTCCTGCTCCTGGGAACTCCCGAAAGATTCAAACAGAACTGCTTTTCAGATGATTCTTAATATGCGCGTATATGAGGTCATAGGTTGGATAGGGGCATTGGAACAGGTGCTTTCAGAGGAGAGAAATGTGTATCTGCTGGCTTCCATTGAAGGGATAGGAAAGGAAGGGCAGGAATTGGTTCACAAAGCATTTTACCACCTTTCCACAGGCCAACTTGAAGGTTAAGAAGGTACTCTATTGCCACCAGCAGGCATCTCACTGCAAACAGAAGGCACTCATTACAGAAGCCTCCCGCTAGTTACAGGAATGAGCTCAAAACTGGAGGGGTAGATGCCTTTCCCCACAGCGACTCCCAGAGTGCACTGGCCTATTTCTTCTTTTGTTCATTTTGTATTGCTTGAAGCCTTGTTTCAATATATAGCCCACACTGGATTTGAGCCCCTGGACCTCTTGAATGCTGGGATTATACCTGGCTTCACTAAAATATATATTAACACGAGAACATTTTTAAAAACTAAGAGAGCACCTCCTACCATTTACATTTCATTTAAATGATCATCAACAATGAACAAATTTATGTGTGTAATCATTTCTGGTCCCAATACACAGCAAAATCCCCCAAGCTTTACAGATCATAGGCGCTTGCTTGTGTCAGTGGTAAGCCATGTGGATTCAGTTGCTGTGTACTCGCTACAGGCACTAGTCCCTCCATCGCTCCTCCTTCCCTTTCTCCATTTCTTTCTTCTGCATTCCTCTAATTGATACTAATATAGCGACTGACTTCAAAATCATTTAGAGGCAGAACTGGACTTGGAATCTCTAGGGCTACAGGTGCGAATCGAGGCCCTACACCTTATGAATCACATTTGAATCACAGAAGTATTGGTTGGTCAACAGCTACAATGACTTGGGGGTAGAGAGTCATGAGGACATATACATACTCTTACCTGTGTTGAGTCCTGGTAAGACGGTCTACACCAGTGATTCTCAGCCTTCCTAATGCTGTGACTTTTTAATACAGTTCCTCATGTTGTAGCGACCCCCAACCATAGAACTCTTTTTGTTGCTACTTCATAACTGTAATTTTGCTACTGTTATGATTCATAATGTAAGTACTTTTGGAGACAGAGGTTTGCCTAAGGAGTTGCTATCCACAGATTGAGAATCGCTGGCCTGTGTATGTAGTCATCTAAATATATCTTAATTGTTAGAGTTTATGCTTTCTTTGACAAAATTAAGCTGTTTGGGTTAAGACAAAGGGATGATAATATGGAATAAACTGGGGTTGGCAACCCCAAAAATATAAGTTCTATGATCCTCTCCTTTTCATTGAAAATATATGGCTGGTTTTCTGCTTGGTTGTTTCCTCAGAGCTGAGGTATTGGCATATATATGTAACTTGAATTTTTTTAATTATAATCATTAGTCTTTAAATATTTTAAATGTTGTAACTTGAAATTTTAAAAATAGGTATTTAAGTTTAAATAGATACTAAAAAGATACTCAAGTTGATGTTTGCTTCTAGATCTCAAAAGAAGTGGCTAATGTACATCTAATTCTCTCTCTCTCTCTCGCTCTCTCTCTCTCTCTCTCTCTCTCTCACTCTTTTTTCACTCAGATCAGTTCTTTGACTTTCTGGTGAAGCTGGCATTTTTGTTTGCTCTGACTTCCAATGGGCTTTGGACTGAGGGAGACTGGAGGACAAGAGAAGCAAGGCTTGGGGAATTTCCTTCCCTTTCTTATTCTAGCCAACTCTGGCTATGACTACCTTTCACTACTATAGTATCTTTTTGCAGTCATAATTTTTGGGTTCTGGTAATAGCTTTTGCTCCTATCTCCTGAGGACTGAATGGTAACAGTTTCCTGCTACTACTAGGCTATAAATGCTGCATCACACACGCCGTTAACATGCCTCTGTAACAGTCTCTTTAATCAGCTTACCTAAAATAAACCCATGTCATCCAGTGCCTTTCCACAACCACTCTGATTCTGGATGTGGTCATGGGATTTGCTTTGGATAGCACCCAAACCATAATTTGGAAGGACGTTGTGCCTTGGGTCTTGTCCTCTTGACACACTATCGTCACCATGAAGAAATCCAAGCTCTTTGTTGGAAGACCTCATGGAGGCGGATGGATGTGCCTTGAGTGATAACCCAGCCCAAAACTAGGGAAATCAGTGAGGGTATTACAAATCTAGTCCTAGCCCGGCGAGGGAGCCCAAAAATTCTTTGTGGAAGAAAGTAAAATAGTTCAGTACTGGTTATCCATCAAGAGAGAAATGAAGGAAACTTACCTGCGGATGAAGCCACCACTGATGGCCATCTGCTCCCGTTCATCCACCACACGGGCAGGCTGGCTGGCCACTACTCCATCCTGATTATTGCCCCAGGCTTTTTTATAAGCATCACTGGATTTAAGCCTATGCAAAAAATTGGGTGAGTGACAAAGCACAGGGTGGAGCAGCAAGCTCACAGAAATTACCAATTCTTTAAGCAAAGAACCGAACCAAGCAAATGAGTTTTAAATTGAGGCATTAGAGAATACCGATATATCATAATCTGGACCCAAACAGTTGGCCACCACCACGCCTCAGCTATTCAGTATTTTATTTTCAGTTGAGCCAATTTCAGTGGTCAAGACTTATCTTTGGTTTGTTTTATAGTTTAATTGGATAAGGCTTAAGATAGCTGGAGAACATTCAGTTCTATTTCAGTGACATGGTTATAATTTGAGACACAAAACACAGAAAAACATACTGGCAGACAGACACAAAACAAGACTGCCAAGTAGAGGGTGTACATTACACCACAGTAACACAGAATCATGAAGAAAAACATACTTGACCAAGTTTTTAACACATTATCATGCAACGATCTCTGCTTGATATATTTTCCCCCAACAAATGTGTGAACTATATTTCCAACGCTTCATGAAAGACACAAAGGATTGGTGGTTGGCCAAGGGTGATGGTCTTTGGGCTGCCTCTATAGTGCTTCGAATTTGATAATATATCGGTACTTCCAAACAGTCACCATACATCCAGGGTTGATGTACAAACCTTTGTCCACAGAGACAAAAAGTAAAAGAAGCATAGTGAAATGAATGCAGGAAAATAGAAGAGAGAACAAGCCATCTAGCACCGAAAAGGAACCCCCAGCCCACCCTGTGTCTTCTTCATGCACCAGCTACAGGCATGAGTAGAAAGTGAAGCATTCTCATTTAAGCCAAACTACTCCAGAAGTTGACCATTCTCGAAATAGGCACTAGCAGGACAGTAATAGCCTTCATGATGATTTGAAACGCAGTTCGTTAGCTTCTTGGTTGGGCCAAAGGGCAAGGTAGTATACGTATAGATTCCTACTTTAAACTATCCTGGGTTATGACCGGGGAGAGTGGTTTGGAACTAGTGTGGTCTCCATGGGTTACATTTCTCTGACCTGCCTTGGAACAAAACTTAAAATCCAGGCATACCTATTGTGCCCAATAGAAACATATAGAACATATTTTGGTGGGTGTGTTGTAATTTAAGGCAATCAAAGATGTTTCTAGGTTCTTTGCATAGTAGAAACCACATGCTGTTGAGTCCAAGAACAACGTAATCCTTTGGTCCCATTTCACAGTTTTTATTCAAAGGCACCAAGATTTATTCTTTTTTTCCCCTTCTTTCTCTCACTAGAGGGCCAAAGCCATTTCTTAAATTGGCTTTAATCCTTGTGGATGGAGGACCAGGAAACCATGGTGACAAACTGGGAAATGCACCAATGCGATTTCAGCAGCTCCCACAATTTACTGTCACAACTCAACTGCACCAAAGGGCCATGGGCCCACTCCATGAATGGTAAAAGGTCACCAAACGAAGTTTCAATATAGTGACGAGAGTTTGTCTCTCCAGCCCACCTCCCCATTGGCTCCCTTTTGGGCTGTAAGAAGCTGTTTGGACTTTGTGATGTTTTCTGCTATGTAAAATGTCTGCTATACCATCTTTGGCAAGGTCAAAGGAAAGGGAAATATGCGTTTCCAAAGAGAAGGCAAACCACTGCACCAACAACGCTGCACAGACTCACATTACGGCCGTACATCTACCATAGTCCTTCGAAACATGCCGAGACAGGGCAAAGCCCCCAGAGAGTCCAGGGCACCACCAGCCACTGCGTTGTGACACATGGTTTTTAAAGCATTATTTACACACATTAGGGAACACTTCACTCAAGCTTTGAAGCTCAAATAGGGTCTCTTTAGAATTAAGGTATTAGGGACCACTTATATGGATTTAGTATGGGGTCATGTTTCTTCAGAACATGAGGACTTTCCTCAAGGAGCCCTACCTCCCCCCCCTTTCTTCACACACAATGAAGGGGGTGGGGGTATGTCTGTTGAAATTCACTCCAAATATGGGGTAAGTTGGCTCTGAAAAGGGTTTACAGTCAAATCTTGACTAACTGGAATGCTTGCCCATGAGTCATTTTGGAGAATTCTATGGCTTTACTAGTGAACAGTAGACTCTGGGGGGGGGAATTTTGTAATAAGGGTAATTGGTAAATATCTTTCTCAAGTTCTTGAGCTAATTCTCTCTTTAGGAGTCTTTGGGTATGGGCACAATCTAATCTTCCCACAGTTATGGCTTATATTGATGTGTCTGATGACCTTTTAAAATCAGCTCTAATTTGTCACTTATGAATTTCCTCATAGGTAGGGATTCTGGAATAGAGACGATGTGAGACACTGCAAATGAGCTAGATGCCCCGGAAAACAAAACATTTTGAATCTGGGCTGACCGCTCCCTCCCACTACTCCTGTACCACTTTTCTTTGGCTAAAATCAGAAAAGAAGCAAAAGTGTTGGGCAGCTGAGAGTTTCTGTGAGCTGGATTCCAGTTAGCCAGGCTTTACTGTAGAGAATTCTTTTAGTTATTCATTTTTTTTAAAAAGATGTTTTTTTATTTATTGGTAAAATGAGCCCCTCCCCTCCTAAGCAGGAAGTGGGATATTTCAAATCAGCCTCAAAGTTTAAAGGATGTGAATGGTCATATAATCTGCTCAAAAATGACATCAATTTCTATTTCTAAAAGCCAGGGTCAGGAGAGCTTTGGGGTAAAAGGCTTCTTTTAAGAGGGAAAGAGGGAGGGGAGAGGGAGATCAGGTAACGAGTTTAATTTTCCAAATGCATGTTGGGCAACCCACTCATGCATTTCCCCCCACTGCTAGCCAAATGAAACTATCTTCTAGAACCCTCGAGTTTTGGGTTCTTTCTGTTGCAAACCTTTATAACCACATGTCACATTTCTGCTACATTCCAAAAAAAGCGTTGCAGAACCTTGAGAACAGTTAAATGTTTTGTGATGTCGTGCATGCAAAATCTACACATTTCAACATTTCAGCCAGTGTACAGGCAGATCTTCCAAGAGGAAGAGTTGGAGGAGCTGGGTCCAATTTGGGACGGGCACTACTGCATCTCACTGAGGAGGATGCCTCTGCACTGGGTGAGGCTATAGCACCTTATGACCAAATGCAGGGGCTGTGTGGGCCGTCAGGAGGGAATCTGCCACACACTTTGACTTGCAGAGGCTTACTTGGGTCAAATTAGCCTGTCTCTTTTACTTCTGAGAAAGAAAAAAAAATATCAAACCTTGATACAGCATTTCTAACTCTCCACACTTACCCCAAGTCTTTTCTAAATCTATAGTTTTCATTCTTGGGACTGAGGAAAACATGTGCCCTGAGTGCCTCTGTCTCAAAGTACACTTTCTGGAAAATGTTGAAATGTTCATCAATAAAAATTGCTGATAGTGAGGCTTCCACTGTAGTATGCCTGATTTTTAATGCATCAACAGTAACTCCCACTAGTATTATCTATGCTATGAGATGAATGCATTGGAGACGGTATTGATCTGTTCTGCATGCCACATGCTCATCCTGCCTATGAGCCTGCAGGAATGAGCTAGTCAAGGCTTGGAGATGAGCCTTGGGAAAACCAAAGCTTCAGGCAGGCAGGCAGCACCTACTTGTTACAGGGACACACACAAAGCCCGCAGAATTTTCCTAGGTCCGTCAAATTCTTTTCTGCTTCTTTCATGTCCTTATTGATTTGGTCCATCCCTTCCTCAATGCGTTCCAGTTGTTCTGATTAAACACAAGTATTTTATCCCCACAGAATGAAGCAGATGGAAAAGGACAAAGAAAAAAAAGACAAAACTTCAGACATTCACTTTGACATTAAAAAGAAAAACCAAAAAAAGAAAAGAAAAGAAAGAAAGAAAGAAAACTGGACGCCACAGATTAGAGCTGGTACCCAGTACCTACTTGTTACAAGGACATATGAAAAGGCCACAGCATTTCCCTAAATCTTTTAAATTTTTCTCGGCCTCCTTCATGTCTTGGTTGATATGGTTCATGCCTTCTTCGACACGATCGAGTTGTTCTGGTTAGGACAAAGGGATGATAGTGTGGAATGAATTTTTTTTGGGTTTCCAACAGAACATGAGAAATGACTATGTGAAACAGAATTAGAGAGAAAGAAAGAGAGAGGGAGGAGAGAGAGAGAGAGAGAGAGAGAGAGAGAGAGAGAGAGAGAGAGAGAGAGAGATTGAGATTACAATGCATTATCCAGGAGGATGCATTGCTGTAGACGGCTGCTGCTGCCCTAAGTAGACATGGGTGGAAGGAAATGAACAAGAACGATGCTCAAAATAGTTTGCAGTTCAGACACGATGGAATGGGATCAAAAGGTCTGTTTGATTTTGCGTATCCAGGGAAACAGCAGTGTATTGATTCAGACACCAGTGAAAACCAAGAGAAAGAAAAACAAGGTGTTAATTTATGTTTAAGGGGCTCCCATTCAATACTTCGAGAAAGATTATCTGCTCCAATTTCAAAATATCCATATCTTTTGGTTTTTAAGTATCCCCAATCAGATAAAAAGAGAAAATAGAACGTGTTTACTTCTTTGTGGCAAACGACAAAACAGTAAGCAGGAATAGACATAGTTCTAAGTTTCTGCTCTTCCCCCAGCAGTAGCTGTCTAGCCAAATGTGGCCAATGGTCTGTTCTTGGTTTTCCTTATTTAATTCATAGGAGCTAGAAAAGAAGGCAACATCAGCATAGCAATACTGTAAGCAAAACATTTCAATTCATTCCTTACCCTGTGAGTGACTTGCTACAAAAGCTGGGAACGACATTTCATTCTACCCTGGTTCCCTGGTGTCTACGATGTGGACCTGCTAGCAACCGACCTGGTCAGAGAACAAGGAGAATGTGCATCTCTTTGGGGGAGGGGCAATGGATTGCCACACAGAATGGCACTGTGTCATTGCTGCAAGGAAAGCTGTCCTCAGTGCATCTGAAGCACAGCTCAATACTCATAAAAAATGAATCCGTTCTAGGTTGCCAGGGTTACATAAACCAAATTGATTGATTTCTCAAAAGTGTCACCAAATTAGGGTAACTGCAAGTTTAATGAAGGGGACTTGTCAAGTAGCTTTTAAGATCATTAAAGGAGAAGTGCAATATGATGTCTTGGCTGTCTAATTATAACACCAGTTACACCCTGCTCCTCTTTCTGTCTATATTCTCATGCATGCATTGGTGATTGTGCCTCTAGAAGCAACGGCATGCTTAGGGTATAATACATGAGCACAGTTCTTGTCCAAGGGGCTACACAATCACCTAAAAATCATTTCACATAAGTGTATGATGTGGAAATTGTCATTGTGAGACCTAAACGAGGCTCACTGGTGACTCAAGTAGGGACAGCATGAATCTGGGTATGGATAGATTATTTTTGCTCTCTTCACTAAGGCAAAAGAAGAAATCATCACTGGTTAGGTCTCTGCCACTTCTACTACGTTTTGCAGAAGCTGATGGAAACACTGCAGTGTTTCGTCAATGTGGAGGGACAGTCAAGAGCACAGAGACAGGGATGGCCCAGAAATCTTTACATGCAAGAATTTTCTCCCTTCCTCCTTCCTCACATTTGAGAGAACGCCCCTTTCTCTTGCCTGCTTCCCTTCCTGGTTTGTTTATTTGCCTTTTTGACACAGGATCTCCCTCTGTAGCCCAGCATCCTTAGCACATGATTGGAAGCACAATCATGCCAAACTTGATTTTTTTTTTTAAACTAATGACTTAACTCCAGTTTCCTTTTAAGGACATAATAAATCGGCTTGTGAATCAAATTTAATACTCAAGTGAGAGGACTAAAGTATAAGGGAAAGGACACAGTGTTTTCATGAAACTTAAATTTTTCTTCGTCTCCTATGTGTCTTGGCTGACACGGTTCATGCCTTCATCAATGCGTGATTAAATGAAGAACCATGATGCATACAGATAGAATAAGGATGCTGGTTCAAATAAAAGAATTGCTGGTAGCTTGAAGAGCGCTGTGCTAGGGTGGATTTAAGGAGGTACCTGGGCTCAAAGGCCAAATTCCCTATAGGGCACAAGCGATGGCAGCAATACACATTCAGAAGTGGTACATCTTCAGATGTCTGGACCTCCTGACGCATTTATCTTAACTTAGAAAACAATTTATGTTTTTTGTTTGTTTGTTTCTGCAAAAATCCTGATGCTCCACCAAGATTTCAGATGCCTTATTTTCGGTGCCTCTAGAGAATAAGAGGTAATGTATTTATGCGGACTGACCGTAAGTGTTAGACATATGAGTTAGGTCATTGAAAGATAAAAATGAACACATCAATATTCACCCTTCTTAAAAACTGAATTCTGCCATGGTTTGCAGCTTTGTTAGCAAATGTTTAACCGAAAGAGAAAAATCTGATGCTGAATTTGATTTGGAAAAAAAAAAAGCCTAGAACTATTTTGTCCAGGTGTTCTAGCTACAGTATGAACTTTACTGTGCGAGTTGCCAATGCTTGTGGGCATGTTTGATGCATTAAGACTTGGTAGCCTTGGAACAATTCCCATGATGCCCTCTTAAGGAAGTTTGTGAGGGTATCCATGTCTTCATTTCATTCCTGTGTAGAGTGGCATCTGTGAGGGTCTCATAATAGACTGTGCAGGGTTGACTATGTTTTCTCTCCCTAAGCTTTGTGTTTATTCTTGGAGGTTGAGAAGAGAACAATTTTTTTTTTGTCATGAGTTTCTTCCAGTCTTCTAATAGCTAATACTGCATGTTGTTAGCAGAGACTGAAACAATTATGTTTCTGCCATGATATCTCTGTGATAGACTCACTAGTAGAAGATAGATTCTTGAGGATTTGTTTAGACATCTTTTCTTCTACTATCATTTAAGTAGAGGAATACGAGACCCTAGAAAACTCAGTCTGGTCCTAAAGTAAAAGACAGTAACTGTTTTACCTAGTATGCATACCTTCATACTAATATGCAAATAAAAGATACTACCATTTTCGTTAATACTGATGAACGCTATGAAATTCATTTAAACAAAGTGAAATAACCACATATCCACATTGGCTACCACATTGGACAACCCAAGTCATTCTGAACTGAGGTTGAGAGTAGATTAGCGAAGGGGTGGGGTATTTTGTCAAACACTGTTTTGTAGGGCCATTAACTTTAAGATGGTTGGATGGCCCACTAGATTGACCTTCATTTTGTCTTTTTTATCTGCCAGCAGTGGTCAGAGATTTTACTATTTAATTTAGAGCTCATCACGGGTGCATTCTCAGAGATCCTGGACTGAGTCATCAAAACAAACAACCCAGAAAAGACTAACAAAAGAAAGAAGAGAAATGGAAATGAAAGATAACAGTACTCAAGTTAATATAGAGCCATTCAGGCTTTATATTCTATGATGTCTTGAGAGACATCATTTTTAGGGGAACAAAAGTCCCAGGGCTCTATAGGCCTCCAGAGTTGTCTGTCATGCCTGATGCCCCTTGGTGCCCCTGATAGCTAGGTCTAAAACAAGAATCCTATAAGGACCTTCCCAGGGTAACTGCTCAGCTGGAGAAGCTGCAGAGGTCTGGCCTGCCTCCACAGCAGGTGCAATAGTTTTCCAGGAGGATGGCTGTTGCTTGCCGTTCCTTGAGCAGCTGCGAGGTAGAAATGGTTAATACTCTGGATGTCAGGCATAGACAAAATTAGTACAGCATAAGTTGGAGAGAAATCAAAAAGCAGTTACTGACTAAGCAGGTACATATTGCACAAACAGAATTAAATATTATTAATTTAATGTTTATTAAATTAAATAAATAAATTGGCTTATTAAGACGCAAGGAAGATGTGGTTGGCACACCCACCTGTCACTTGCAAAGGCCCTAAGTTCCTAATAAAAATGGAATGTGTACCCCATCAGACGAGCCCCAGATCACATACTTTTGAAGATTTACAACTGTAGTTTTTAATTATCTATTTTTTTTTGTCAGAATGAGCTGTTTGCCACACATCTGCTATAACATAAACTCTCATGGGAAATATGCTTACTGGAGGACTGCAAAATGTTTCAGCTGAAAACGTTCGCTATCCTGGGGGAGGGGAATCTGTTCTTTGCTTTTTTTTAAGGTAATAATAGCTAGATGCTTATGGGAATTTTCATATTTAAGAATTATAAATTTTTGTATATGTATGGGGATTTTGCACACTGTACTTCTAGATTTTCTTTATCAAAGTACAAGGATATTTTCAATTCAGGTAAGCAAAAGGCTGTTCATGTTCTACCTTTCTTCCTCTCTCTTCATCTGTGATGCTGGGGCCTTAAGCAAGGACCTCACTGTAGCTCTACAGCTGAGCTACATCCTCAGCCTTTCTCTCTAGGGCTCCATGTTTCTGTCTATTGTTTCCATATCATGTCTTTTTGTCAGTACTTTATAGAGAAGGAAGAAGACATTATCCCAAGTCTTTATTCTGCTCTAAAGCTTCTTTCCCTACACTGCTGACTACTAACTGAAAGAGCTGGTTATCTATGTGGGCACCTTTGTTTCACAACTTTTCATGCAATGGCTTGCCGCACCCCACATTTCAGAGCTGAGACATTGTGACACAGATCAAACCAGAAAGTAATTAGAGCAATCCTTAATACTTTTAGAACAGAACTCAACTGGATTCTTAATTTTAGAGATTTCAACCAACTCTAATTTGAACAGTGGAAGAAAAGTGAGGAGGTTGGTGTATAACTGTTTTTGTTCCCTAGTTTTACAATTATTTGATGTATATTTTGAAAAGGGTTTAATGCAACTAAGTATTACAAAAACAAAAGCAATGGAGGGAACCTGTCAGAGAAGTAGGGTGTAGCTTTGCATTGAAGGGTTGGGTTGCATAGCATTCATACTAAGGTCATGCTTTCTCGAGATGCTACAGGTTAATACCCAAGTATAGTGGGACTGCCAGGTTTGTAGCATTTCTGCCCAACAAGGTCTTCCCTTCTCTACTTAGGGGTGGCAATTTTAGCTTCTGGGTTCTCCATTAGCTTGGCTGAGACCTTCTCGGAATAGTCTGGGGTTCCTCCCACTCTATCCTCCTTTTCTTTCCAGCTCCCTTTCTAGGTGTTAGACCCATATCACATTCCAAAGGCTCTTACTATCGCACCCAGAAATCACAGGCTCTTACTTTCTATATCCATCCATCATAGGCATTCCCTAAATACATCTCTAATGCTTCTAATTACTTCTCAGGACACCTCAAATGCTATGGCTTTTTGTCTTCTCTTCTTACTCCAACCTTAACCCTCCAGAAGTCATTAAACACTTATGTACTGTGTTGAGGGCAGAGCATCTCTTCACAGGTATACCCTAGCTGACTTAGTTGATCTTTCCACTGACAGTTATTTAGATCATTCCTAGTCTTAAAAAAAAACTACAAGTAAGGCATATTCATTTTTTTTTACATTAGGAACGGGATATTTTGGTCAAGGATAGGTGCACTTCAAAACTGAAGATATTAATATTAAATTGTTCCTTATAACATGTGTATCAGACCACAGCATCCATTGGAAATTAAGTGTTTCTATTTTCAATTTTTTAAGTTTTGGGTCAATTTGCCAAAACTTGGCATGCCATTATCTCTGATGCTTGAGAGAATATTTTACATGTCTACTTGCAAAGTGAAGTTTTATATCTTATTTCTATTTTTCTTCTTGTTATTTTCCCTTTGATGATATGCATAGGCTCTCTATATTTTAGGAAAAGTATTTTATGCCAGGCTCTCAGCATGGCAATATTTCTCTCAGCTTGAAATTTGTTCTTGGAGTTTATTACGGACCTGTTGGAATGAGTTTTACATTCTTATATTTGCCACTGGAAAAAAATCACAGTCGCAATGTTTTTCTAATGTCTTTGCAAAGTATAAAAATGTCCAATTATCTCATTGTCATAAGAACACAAAAATGGAAACAGGTAAAGAACTTGTGGTTAGAATTATGTACATTATATTACCATATTTTTTAGACATTTTGAGTCCATTTAAAACATGGGATTGCCTTTATACCTCAGTGTGTAGAGATGATCTATTAACATCCTGACTCTCTGAGTTTTGTTACTCCTAGCCGTTCCAAAAATGCTTTTAAAATAGATAAAATATTATGATTGGTTAAAATTTCTACTTTCTAAATACTCCATGAGAAAATGATTTTCAGTTATTCTGGGGAAACCTCTGTAATGACTTGAAAACCAAAACTTTCAGACACTAAATTTGGATGGTCAGAGGAAATGCATAACCTCATATACTATATCCCATAACTTGGACATTAGTGGGAAGAAACCAAATTTATTGGGAAAGTTTGGTGGTAAGAAGAATAGGCAAATTCTCAACACTGTCTAAAATATTGTCTTTTAAGAGACATACATAGATTTTGCTTTTAAAATCTGTTATCTCGATGTATATAGTAGAGACAGCAGTATCATTAATTAGTCATGAAGAAGGCCTTGACATCTCCACATTTAATATATTCAACAGAAAAAGAAAATTAGCAAGACGAGCTTTCTAGAACCCTTACACTTATATATACACGTAACACATGCAGATGGCCATTGAGGGTGCACAAAAAATTAAAAGCTGTAATTTTATTCAGTTGCAGATTTTTTCTTACTGAAGAAATCTGAACTTACCTCCTTGTTCATCCAACATAACCAAAGTCCTGATACCAGCATCTTTACTCTACATTCCAATAATGGTAGCAAAGTTGAAAAGGAGTTAGAGAGAGAAAAGAGAAAGAGAAGTCAGTAAGGAGACAATTATTCCTCAATATGGAAAATGAAGAAGGAACAAAGGGGAACAAAGGGAAGACGCATGACGAGAGCATTAAGGGGCTAGGTAGGGACCAGAGGAATTGGGTAAAGGGAGAACTTCATCAGTGACTCTCAGGGCCACGTGGAGACAGGTAGTAGTCCTTCCCCATCGGGTGGACCTGTGTCCTTCAATACAGTGAGTAAACATTGGATTGCAAGTACTTAATACTATATAATAATTCTATACCTGAAAAGTAAAATATCTATATTTCTCATAACACAGAAAGCAACAGTTTCACAGTCTTCTAGGTTGAATTTTTTTCCTCTGGCAAGTTTGACCAAAAAGTGCCCATTAATGGCCAGGGGAGGGATGCCCCATGGGAGATACATAAGGATCTTGGAATCCTGGTGCTTAGGTTTATCATAGAACAGTATGGCTTTCCAGAGGCTGAGAAGCACAGCTCAAAAGAAAACTGACTCTCTGACTTTTCTCTATGGAGAGAAGTTCTTCAAGATCTGGAAGATGGAGTGAGATCAGAAAATATTTTTTTTCTGAAATCCCCAGTTCTGTACAATGATGCAGTGTGAGAAAACCATTCCTCTCCTGGGTTGCTACACAGTGATCTCTAGAAACACACTTCATCTCACTGCTTTTGCCCCACACAAACCAAGACTACCTAGGTTATTGGGACAAAGATAATGAGAGCAGATGGGAGAAGAAGTGAACATAATGTCTCATTTGATTTAGGAGTTTCCGTGTCTAGGAAGCTAACCTGCTCTATTGCATGCTACAGGGGGATACACACTAACCAGAGAGATTATGGACTACAAAAGGCATCTTGAAGTCTTTCTTTTAGTATATTTTGAGTGGACTTCCATCTCACATTTTAATGACCCCTTTCTGCACTTCTTAGCCATTAAGTATGAGACAGTAGAATGAAAAGCAGGTAGCTTATTTAGGCATAATGGATCTGACAGTGCAGAAGCACGTTAGAGAACGTTTTCTGCTCGAAGATCCTGTTCCATTCTGTTGTTGATGGGAGATGGAGAAAAGCTATTGACTTTTTATCAGCCCAGTTCTTATCTATTTGTATGTCATAGCATTCTATGATGGATTTTGACTCTCACTTATATTTGTATGATGCCCTAGAAGTATAATTTTGCATTTTTCCAATAGGTACTGCATGTTTCCAAACTAGAACTGACCTAGTTGGAAGGAGCCAGAGTGTTTGACATTGTCTCAGTTGAGGAGAACATACACAGGAAGTGTTAGAACAGGAAGCCTGGGAGGCAGAAAAGCTGGACTGTGCTGGAAGGTTAGCTGATTCTTTCAGTCTCATCATTTCCCACACTGAGAGTAGAGCCAATGGCACAAAGTCATAGGGTTTGGTTAGTGGGTTGGTTTATTTTCTTTTTTATTCCCCTTTTCTTCCATTCTCTATTATTTCATTTATGTGCTTTTTTTCATTCACTTATTCAATAACTGTGTACTGGATAGCTACTCTGTCCCAGACATTAAGGATAAGGGATAGAAAAACGTATAGCTTGTCTCTCAATGGTGCTTCTCAATGAGAGAAACAACTTGGTCAACAGAACTGGATTCAGTAAATGATTCTAAATTCTAGATCTCTCTTTGATTTCTTACTGCTCCAATCTCAACTGTTCTATATCTCAACCCACCTTGTGGTCAGATGGGGACAGTAAGAGCTCTCTTACTTCCCACTGTAATAATAAGGATGGAATGAGCTCTACACTGCTGTGTTCTTGTACCCTGTACAGATTTGTCACTTGTATTGATTCAATAAAATGTTGGATGGTCAGTAGCCAGGCAGGAAGTATAGGGAGGGCAACCAGACTAGGAGAATTCTGGGAAGAGGAAAGGCTCAGTCTGCAGTCACCAGCCAGGTAGAGAGGAAGCAAGATGAGAATGCCTCACTGAGTAAGGTACCAAGCTACATGGCTAAACATAAATAAGAATTATGGGTTCATTTAAGTTGTAAGAGCTAGTTAATAATAAGCTTGAGCTAATAGACCAACCGGTTTATAATTAGTATAGGCCTCTGTGTGTTTTGTTGGGACTGAAGGGCTGTGGGACCTGGCAGGACAGAAACTTCCATCTACACTATACAGTATATACATCAGTTAATAATAAGCTTGAGCTAATAGACCAACCAGTTTATAATTAGTATGGGCCTCTGTGTATTTTGTTGGGACTGAAGGGCTGTGGGACCTGGCAGGACAGAAACTTCCATCTACACTATACAGTATATCCATCTCAAAACCAGTTCAGCTTATGGGTGCCTGAGTGGGATTCAAGAAGGAATACATTCCAATATCGTATTTGATCTGAAGGGAATTTCAGCATGCTTAGAATGAGCTACTACCCTAAGATAATTTCGCTTGATGTGGAAATCTTAAAGAAAAAGAAACTTAAGTCAGAATGAAACTGAAGTGCTATATTTAGAAACCCATACTCTGCAATGGGGTTTCATGCTCATGAATATCGTAGCTACTATTTCCTACAATGTGTCTTAAGCAATTTACTTAACCACTGAATGTCTCAAAGTCCTCTGAATTAAAGAGGGGAATCAAGGTATTAGTAAAATGTGGCTATAAGAGTTAAATTAGCTAACATATATTTGATTATGATGGTGATACTGCTGGCTCTAAGCTCAGTAGCTGGCACATGGTAGGTTCTTAATAAAGGTTTGAACTTAAATTTGGTTCCATCATTTTACTAATGGATTTATTAAAATAGCTGGGTTGTTCTTATGAGATCTAAAAGACAGAGTGGAAGGGATGGGGAAAACTGCGAAGGAGGCAGAATTGGAAAGAATGCTCTTTCCAGTTCCTGGAAGAGTTGTGAGCTTTAATGCCTAGATTGAGAGTGAGAGGAAGTGGCTCTAGTTTTACCTGAGCTCAGTTCTTCCTTTGTGTTTGAATTTGCTGGAGAAATAGACCATCTAAAAGGAGTTGGAAATGCCTCTTTTCATTTCTTTCTTTTGTGAAATCTATTTTTCTATTTTTATTTTTAAAACATGCTGATGAATTTATTTAGTCAACAAACCAAGCCAGTGTTTATAGAAAACACCTTTTGGAGTGTTTTCCCAAACTCCAGGACATCTTCCCTAAAGTCTGAACACCCAGGCATTTTCTTAAACTCTGAAGGACGTCACATCAGCTTATTAAAAAGAACTGGCAACTTGATTTGATAAAATTTTTAACTGAAAGCCTCACATCTACCACTGTGGCTTTTTACAAGGCTCTCTCTTTTTTATTGCCAAAGTGTTATGAAAGATAAGCTGGTATAGAAAGAGATATGACACTGAGGCATTTATGAAATATTAGTGTTTCAGTAACTATTTCAGGAAGGCTCTGTAGTGCTTTCAAATATGCCTGCCTAAAGTAGTCTGGTCTATTCTAGCTCAGGCTTCATAGCCCATGACACTGATATGCAGACTTCACATCTGCATTTAGTATCAGCAGAATTGACTTTTTCTTCTCAAATATTTTCCCCTGGAGAACACCTTAATGGTTCTTCTTCTAGATTTAATCCTTCTCTCTTTTTTTTTTTTTGCTCCCAAGGCACGTATGATCTTGAATTTGGACAGCTGTTCACATGGTGGTTTCCCTGCAGTAAATCAATTTGCATTTCTGTCTTAACTCCAACGTTAGGCATTGTATAAACATTTGTTGAAATGTATCCACCCAACTTAAGTTCCCAACTCCAGGCTGTGAACCAAGTGCCATCGAGTCTCTAACCATTTGTACCTGTCTATGATATTCAGTTTTTCTTCTCCATTGACCTCTGAGTAACTTTAGATCATCCCTGAGATGTTGGTGTTGACTTCTATTAAAAGTTAGTCCTCAGCCTCCTCTGTTCTTATGCTCTGGAGTTTATTAGAGATAGCATAAAGTTGTGCTTTCATAGGAAGTGGACTATTTGCCTTTGGGAGACTTCTCAATTCTAGTAACCTTTCCTGTCTTTGAAACTGAATTTAATAAAAATTCAGTTCAATTCAAATTGTGTAGCCCTGACAGACTTTGGGGTTGTGAGTAAGATCCTGGCATTTCAAAGCCCATATTTTCCAAATAATTTCTGCCCTTGATGAATATTTAATACTGATTCCCTTTAAAGAGAATTCCCTTTTTGATTGAAAATCAGAACATCATCTGAATAGCCAATACCCTAGACATGAGGAATGTTTCACTATAAATAGACAATGGCCCAGGAGGAAGTAAGAGCAAGCCAGTCTGCTCTAATAATGCCTTGCTCACAATTTCCTAAGGATGGAATGCCTAACAGCCTCCTCTTACTTATTAAATAGAAGAGATTGCACCCATCTCTCTCATTCCTTGATCTAAGATTCAACTTCATGCTTGATCGAGAAACAATTTAGGAGAAACAAAAACATATAATTTGAGAATCCTACTTCAATCAATGGAGCTTTTATTCTTAGAATAAATTAGAGCAGTCAGATTTTTGCAAGACAGGCTGATACTACTTTCATTTTTAGAAGACATACATGAGTGAAGGGTTCAGGTTCGCAAGACTCTGAAGGACAAAGGGCCAGTTTAATGGGGTGAATTCCAGTGCACTTCTACGAATTTCCAAGTCTGGGCAATGTTTCAGCATTGCACAACTGAACAAATTGGAGACAGCTTGAGAAATGTGCACCATATGTACATGTATTTACACAAGCAAGTGATGAGTGAGTTTGGAGGCTCTCGTTGTAGGTCATGAAGTATACTGTGATAATACTATAGAGTACAATAAAATAATTTATAACTGTTAACTAGTGCGCTTCCTTCATGTTAATCTCAGTTCATGTAAGAATGTTCCAAGCTCTTGCCCCTTTTGTGTTTTGCTTGCAACAAATTTGAAAACGGTACATTAATGCCAAATGGCCAGCACTCCCGGATTTAGGTTATCTGCCTTCTTCTTGGCATTTTAGCATTTCTACATGAGCAGTGTCCCTAGAACAAAGCAAAACAGACCTTTCCCTTCATTTAGAGTAGCAGGCTGCTCTCCTATGCTGCTGAGGCCCTGCGGGGCTGCCTTTCTTTGGGGGCCAATGTGTGCTGCATTGCAAGCTCAGTTTGTCATTTTTGAAATAACAGATCTTTTTTATTTTATTCAGAGAACACATCATTACTTCTCCCAACACTTCCTGTTGTCTTTAACCTTTAGCCACACTTTACTCCTAGGTGAGAAGCTTCGGCATCAGAAATAAAGGAAGACAGTATTTGCTTCCATGGTGTAAGAGGCAGCTGCCTTTTCTCTAAGCCTTTGTAAAATTTATCTTTTTTTCTCCTTCCCTTTCATGTCATTGCATAAGCAATTTATTGTAGCATAGGGTGGGTGAATAGGCTCATTTAATCATTCTGCCAGAGAAAGCCCAAGATCTCTAGAAAAGATAATCACACATGAATTTATACATTGATAAGCAGTCACATTCAAACCGTGGCTAAAGCAGCATCTTGCCGAATAAAGACCATTAGGCTTGTTTTATTAGGTTAAGATAAATATAGTTCAAGCCATTCTTTTTCCACTCCATCTCTCCCAACGGGCAAGTTCAATTAATCCATTTATTCTTCCTGGTTGACTGCTGTTCTATCAAATTGGAATGAGTAGGTTTTATTGCAAATGCTCTTTTGATTCCATTATTGCTATCTGCCCTATTTTACCCATTTAAAAATAGTTTGGGATTCATTAAGCCATGAATTACAAATGCTTTACAAATGGATGTGCAATCCAGAGCCAGTAATATAAAAGAACTTTTATATTTACTTAATTGGACTAGACTTTTCTCTTTGTTTAGGATTTTTCTTATTTTTTCATAAATTTTAGTGTCTGACACTAAATACAATAATTTCAAAAGATGACATGTCTGCATAAATACATATTTTTCAAAGTTATAAATATAGTTGGAGTTAGAAAAGAATTTTAGATTAGCTGTAATTTGTTACAACAAAATCATTACAAATGAAGATTTTAGGTAAGTAATTACTTCATAGGTTAAGCACTACTCTGTCTGATTACTAGGACCCCCCCCCCCCCCCCCCCCGTTTGGTGATTTTTGGGAACAGGAGCTTAGAAATGGTAGGCTTCTCTATACTATGAACTGTAGAGGATACCTGGGCTGGAGGATGGTGAGGTCACCTTGATAACTAGTTAACATTTCCAGTATTTTCTGGATTTCTGATAGGCTACATTAACATTGGAAGCAAGAGAGCCATGTCTCAGGCAAAAGCAATGGGAGGTAGGAATAAACACGTCAGGGGCCTAGTTTATATTAATAGAATCCACGCCTTACCTCTTCAACCAGCTGCAGCATGCGACGGGTGCTTTCCAGGGACTAAGACAGAGAAACATAAACATTGTTAAGGCAGTAAGTAATAGAGCACCAGGAAAGTCAGAAGTAGTTTCTTCACGTGAGAAATGCAAAGGTTCCTATCACATGGGACTTCAACTTTGCAACCGAAACACAAAATGTCTTTCCAGCTTCAATCTCTTTCCTATTGGGCTTTCTACATGATCAGATTTCCCGAAGCAATCATAGGAAAATTTATCTTCACTAAACCAAAACCATATGAGGCTGATCTTGATATCAAAGACAAAGTAATCTGAAAAAATAATTTTGTATGCTCCAATGCATGGGAAACCATCTCATATACTCCAAGGACTGCTTTGGTCTCCCTGGACTAGGAAGAGTGAATTTGAAACACAGGCATAATATTTCATGAGTAAAGATGAGTGTAACAAGTTCTTTAAAGCTCCTAGAAACACAACTGGAAGTTGTTATCAACACAAATTAAGCTGTCGCCTTAGGGTGAAAAAAAATCAAGCAAGTTTGAAATGACTAGCCCATTGGAGACAGCTATAATTACCTTCATTCTTAGATAAGAGAAAGAGTGGAAAAAGCTCTGAGCTTGACGGCTGGTCCCTCAGGCACAGCATCACCACTTTGTTCTCAGTTCCTTTAACATAGTTGCAATCCAACAACCAAGGTGATTTCTCAAAACCATGCTTTTAAGTAACAAACTTATGTTGGACATGACTCTGCAGGACCTTGAAGGAGGTGGATTTTTGCTGCAAAGGACTTAAGTGGACTCCTTTTTGAATAAAATGGCTACTAGCAATAGCGTGCTGCCAAACGTTTAACAACTGACTCTTTGGAAAAAATGTGGATACATTGATGCATATTCACATTTATCGCACTGATATGAAACACCAAGGGCACAGAAGTGACACATAATACAACGCAGCATGCTCGGTTATAAATTCTGTGCAGCAGGTTGATTCTCCCAGAAAGCTCCTGTCAGTTTTTAGTGCAGTCTGTCGATGGCTCATCGGATTGCTAGTGTAATCCCAATATGCTCACTGGAACTGTGTAACTTCACGTATGTTCACGAATAAGAAGAAAATGAAGCAGCGAAGACTTCACATTAGAATGAAACTTATGAGTAAAGAAGGTGATGTTTTTGTTGGAAAAGTTCCCAATTAAGGGAGGACTTCCTCAAATTTTTATAGTCTAAATATATTTTATATTCTACAAAATCTTTTCACTATTTGAGAATTTCGTATGATGTATTTTAGTCATTTTCACCTCCTCCACCCTTCCCCCAGCTCCTCCCAGATCCAATCTTAAATCCCTACACCCCAACTTTGTATATTACCTTCTTACTGTAATAGCTACAGACATGCATGCTTTAAAAGTTTTATGTGGATTATTAATATTTTCCCTTCTGTCTTAGCTATAGGTAATTACCAAAACAATAGAGCAAGCCATGATTGGTGGTATTTGTCAATGACTGGTTCTAAATGATTGCTTTCTATTTTATTTCCGAGTGCAGCGTGGTACACTGACCCTGTAGTTGAAATGTGCACCAACAGTGTTCTATGGGATTTCTGCGTCTTACGAACAGCAAGTGTAAATGTTTCAAGGGCACAGATAGCAGAAAAATGTGCTAAACTAACTAGAAGCAATGAATTTTAAGCACATTGATTTTAATATATATTATATATTTCACTTAATTTTCAAATTATGTACTTCAATTTTAATAACCAGTATGCTTAGCAAACTTCCTGGAAAGTTAAAGTGTTGTTAACCTTCATTGTTGAGTTACCTACAGTGTACTGCAAGGCATCCAAAGATAAAGGTTTTAGAGGATCCTGCCCTCTCAAGTGCATAGGAATCCAGAGTATTTGGGCTGTCTAGCCTGCAGGCATCTTAGAGAAAAAGAAAGTTCTTTTTTTATTTTTAAATTGAGACATTAGAAGAAATCTTTTCTCAGAATCTGAATTCAAACCACCCACCTTCCAGTTTTTGGCTTACTTCCTAGGTCTCTATCCTTACCTCATCAGCCAGCTGGTCAGCCCTCCTCTGCATCTCTTCCAGCTCATTGCGCATATCTGCGTCTTCGGCCATGGTAGTGGTTGGAGGTTGCTGGGCGCCTGGGCCAGCAAGTCAGCAATGGGTTTGGCTGCAGAACCTGAGCAGAAACAGATTGGAAACTATGAGAGCTCATATGAATGCATGCACACTGGGAAGTCTAAGAGCCACAGTGTTCTCATGGTTCAGATAACTTCTGAACTGGAAGCCAAACTCAGCAAGAATCAATAGAATTGTGTTATTTCTCCCATAAGTACCAGGAATGAATCTTTTATCAACTCTATCATGGAAATAGACACATATTTACATATGTTTGTGATAGTCTTGCATTGTAGCCCAGGCTGGCCTTTGGATCACTATTTCTCTGCTTCAGCCTCCAAGTGTTCCAATATTACAGGTTTACAGGAACATATATGACTTCATCTAAATTATTCTTAAAGGTGCAAACTATACAAGACATGGGAATGATGGAGTGGATGATACAGGCCAATGCTGGTCTAATTTTTAAGGCCACATATATTCAGTTATATTTTGACAGTTTTACTGAGATACATTTGATAAACTATCAACTCCACATATTTAAATTAGTTTGAGAAGTATTGTCACATGCAGTATACTCAGTAACCCACTGCCCTGATAAAGAAAATGAACCAGAGCATTTATCCTCCAAATTTCTTTATTGTTATTCTATCTGCTATTCTCTATACCCTCCTGTGTCCAGGAAGCTGTTGACCTCCTTTTTGTCATTACAGTTGGTATTTCTTAGGAGTACGTATACCCTGGCTTTTGCACTGGGTATAATTCTTTTGAAATTTACCCACATGATAGCACAATTACTAGACCATTCCCATTTGCTTGTGTGTACCATCCCATTGTATTTAGAGGCATCCAGCATTGTCATTAGAGGTTGTCAAGGTTGTGCGCAGGTGAACAGCCCTTATTCCAAAGTGGAATGCGTCCAGAACCTTCAAATGTGACCAGCCCACTTCGTGGCAACTCATATGAAACAAATATAGAAAGGAGGAACCTGGTTCTTCCAGAACACACTTCTCTCTTTACTTCCGATCGTTCTCCATTCTCAAATCCTTACTAAACATCCCCGGCATCACTGTGTCAGGGGTGCATCGACGAACAAGAATGATGAATTCACCACCACAGAACTACAGTCTAGTTGGGAAGAAGAAAGTGAAGGAATTCTGAGCATAGGAGTCAGGCATCATGCCTGTGAGGAATACTTAGTTCCTGTAAGGGAGTAATGCCCCCAGAAGGCCCCTGAAGCAGAGTTTGAGACAAGTCTTTGATGTTAGGCCAGGGCGTGTGTCTTGTATTTGAGATGATCCAGCATGCCATAGAATTTGTCTTTTCTCTTGCAGAGCAGAATATGGTCTCTGAAGAATGGGTGCTAGTCTAGAAATCACATTGCCAGGAGATGGCCTTGTAGCTAGAGATGGTCCCTAAAGGGAGATGGCGTGTGTCCCTGGCAGACAGCGGGCATTCAGAAGTTGATATTGACTCCCACTATTATCCTGCCAGCAAAACAGGACAACAGAGGATGCTGAGCCACAGGGTAACAGGAACTTGCGTCCTCCGTATCCCCAAAGAGAAGAAAGCTGGCTGCTGACCAGACACACCTGTGATTCCATGGTTATCAACACACATCTCATGAGCTATGTGACTGGATTGTATGCCACTGTCGAGCCACTTTCCCAGCTGCTCAGATGGAATTCCTTTGGGGTGCGGAAGTGGTACATATTATCAGCATCCTGCATTAACCAGCCTCGTGAAGAAAGTCTTCTAATTGAGGGACCTTAAACAGGAAGGATGTTAATGTGAACTAGAAGTTGGGTGACTTTTTACCCATCACCCTTCCTGAGCTTTGTTCCTTAGAGCTCATTTCTGAGCTTTTATATCACAGGCACGCTGATAATAGAAAATTCTGATCATCTTTGTTTGCTAAGGATGCCGGGTCTTAATATCCAGACAGCCTGTTTGTGCAAAATATCCTCAAACCCTTTGTCATAATCTAGGCTCCTTTACCTCTTCTTCCTTTAGTGATCGTTGGCATCAGGCATGCTGCTGAGGAGCTAAGTGCTGGTGGAGGCAGAAACCAAGGAAACCAGCTGAGTGTGGAGGTGCTGGTTTCTAAGCAGCAGCTCCCTCAGGATTGCCACCAGGGAACAAGCAAGGGCGCGCCTGACCTGGGTTGTCTTTGTGTTGTACTGCTTGCTCTTTCTTGGGTCATCTCCTCTTTCAACGAGCTACTGACTTTTGCTCATAGTTAGGCAGTGTATTAGAAAGCAGGGTCCCCATGCTTTCAGCCCTACAGTAAACTGCCATTTCCCACTCTTCTGGGCTTAATCAAGGGTAAGTTTTTGTTCTCTCTCTCTCTTTCTCTCTCTCTCTCTCTCTCTCTCTCTCTCTCTCTCTCTCTCTCTCTCTCTCTCTCTCCCTCTCTCTCTCCCCCCTCTCTTAACACACACACACACACACACACACACACACACACACACACACACACACACTCACTCTTCCTGTCTACGGTGTTTCCTTGGTGATCTCCCAAAGTTGCTATTCTCAGCAGGAGAAGAACAGCTGTATGCTCCTGGCTCCAGGCTGCCAGCAACCTGCCAGGGCCTGGTTGATGGGCAGGTGGCAGGCTGGCAGAGAAGCCATGTGGTAGATGCTCTTGTATTCCTCGCTTTCATGCTCACGCCACCCTCACGCCCACCAGGAGTTCCCATACCTTTGTCTCACTCTCAAATGCATGATTGTCTGTGTCTTGGATGGATGGACGGTTGAGTGACAGATCTCAGACACACAGTATTTTAAAGCAGAGAAAGCAATGACTGCCCTCCTGGTGAGAACTATGAGAACAGCCAGACAACAGGCCGCTTGCTGGGACGTTTGTCGCGACCATTTGATAAATTGTCCCTACAAACTCCAAGCCCATGCATGATTGCATTCTAGGAGACAGGCATCATGGTAACTAGCAGCCATTTCAGCGGCTGAGAGGATGTTAATAGTGAAATGAAATCACCCAGGTAGTGTAGAACAAGTGGATCAAAACCAGCTTGCTGTTTGTTTTTGCACTGGACTTAGGCTAATCCCCACCCCTATTCTTACGTGGTTGAAAGATTTGAAAGGTTTGAAATACAAAATGAAAATTATTATTATCAAATCTAAGGGTCTGTAAATAAAGTTTTATTTGAGCATATTTTTGTCTATTCCTGGATTCACCATTAGTGGCTTCTTCAGTGCCATAAGGGCCCATAAAGCTGAACATATTTTCTAGCTGGGTCTGCAAAAAAATTAATTTGTGGACCCAAGCAAATAAACATACAAACAAACCCAGAAATCCTTAAACGTTCATTCTCAGCTTTTAAAGTCTCCAGTGCACTGCGTATTTTCTACAGATAAGCACCGAGTAGGGTTATTTGTTTTTCTGTTCAATTTTGCCTGCAAAATCCATTCAATGAAGCTCCCCATGGTGTTTCCTTGGAACACATTCTAAAAGAAGAATGATGCATTGAGCAAAACTACAAAATATGAAAATAAATTTGCCTTTGAATGACTATGCCTATAGAATATCAGGATCACAAATCAGATTTAGTCCTTGCAATTAATTGTGAGGTGATGGGGTGTCTTCACAACCTCATCAAGATTCTAATTTCCATGGTCAGCTGCAGACAAAGGCTCCCAACCTCAGCAGCAGTATTGGGCTGTCCATATCAGAAACAGACACATCTGAGTACCTACCACTGCTGTGGTACATTGGGCAAGTCTAGCAAGCTGCTGTAGTTATTCTTTGGTGTCAGGGGAAATTTGCATTTGTTACCACAGACAAGCATGCCAGGAATTCATTACAAGGGAGGGAGGCTGCCAATTGGCATCCTGAATGCTCCTCAAAACTCTTGAGTTAGGGGTTTGGCCTTCAGCTTGGCACAAGTGGGATTTGGTGGGCCATTTAAAAGGTAGGACCTATAGGAAGAAAGTTAGGTCATTGGGAATGTGCACTTAAAGAGAATACTGAGTCTCTCTTTCTCTCTCTCTCTCTCTCTCTCTCTCTCTCTCTCTCTCTCTCTCTCTCTCCTTTACCTCCTCCCCCTTTTGATTCCTAGCTTCTATGAGGTAAAAAGCTTCTGCTGCTGTGTGCTCTCAACATAAGGCTTCACCATATCCCCAACCAACAGGACCATTTAATTGTGGGCAGAAATCTCCAAAACTAAAGATAAAAAAAATCTTCTCTCTAAATTGATAGTGTCAGAAACATTCTCATAGTGGCTGTACACTAACACAAGAGGCAGATGAACTGGGGAGAGCTTCCTTATCTGTTGAAGGACTTAGTTAAGTGCAATAACATAAAACTGCTCTCCACCTCTGGGTCTATTCTCAGAGACGCTAGGTCAGGGAGGAAGAGCTGAGTGTGAATATTGGGGTCTGTGGCTTGATCTGTGTGGTGGACAGAGGTGTGGCTATCATGCTATGAACATCAGGCCATGGGAAAAGAACATCTTGAGGACAGGGTAAGGAGCCAGCAAGTGGTTTCTTTCTCTCTATGCATCCTCTTCATTAATAAAACAAACCGACACATTTATAAAAATCAATGCCTACTATTTGAATATCACAGAGAGCCACATGTATTTGATGTCTGCCTCTGCTAGCTACTTGAATGGAGGATCTCTTGTTTGTAAGGATGGCTTGTTTCTAAAAATCAGTGCGTTTATGACGCGAGAGCAGGAGGAAGAACAAAGGAACTTTAATCATGCTGACTAGCACTCTCAGAGGGTTCTCTGTACTTGCGGCCTATTTAAACCTCACACAAACCTTATGGTGATGTACATATGAACAGCATACTGTGGCTTAGAAGGAAAGACTGGCCCTCACATCAGATGTAGGTCAGGAGTATGGATTGGTTTCAATATAAATACCCTCAAAGCATGTTTATTCTCAGAGCATGTTGTATGGATATTTTTCCTTTAGACTAAAGCCTGAACAGCATCTAATTTTTAGTTTCACTGGCGTACTGGGGAGTGTGTGATGACTAAACCAGGCCATCCTTCTTTTGAGTTGCCCAGCTTTCATAGCCTCCAGAGTTCTAGCATCATTTGCTTCAAGTGGACTTAAAAGCCTTTGGGAAAGGATTCTTAGAGTTCCGAGACGGTCCAAACTACCTAGTTTCCACAAGAAAAGCTTTTCTTGGGAAAGCTAAAACAAGATAGTTAATAAGAAATAGACCTGGCACTGTCCATCTCCACAGAAGATAGAGGGCAAAGGCAGCGCATTCTGATGCTGGAGGCTAGGGGTGGTCTGGGGATTATCTTTTCAGTCACGTGAAAATGGTTAAGTGAAGCTTGTGTTTTAACTCTAAAGCAAAAATCAGAGCAAAGAGTACTTTTGACAAATAGTATATGGCAACTCTCTGTGTACATGTCAATGCTGGTTACCTTTAAATGTAAGGTCGTGCTCACCCACCATCCTTCCAGAACAAAGGCAAACCAATTTCATGCTTAATGGCCATTTCTCTTGGGTATGGGGGTGCACACTTTTAATCCCCAAACTTAGGAATCAGAGGCAGGTGAATCTTTGTGAATTCCAGGTCAGCCTGGTCTACATAACAAGTTTTAGGTCATGCGAGGGTACATAGTAGACCTTGCCTCAAAAATAAAAATAAATAGATAAATATAAAATAAAATAGGCATTTCTTAAATCTGCTGTAACTAAGATTTGTGTCTCTGTAAAAAGATTTTGAACATTCTTGTGAATAAAATTCTAATTTCTTTTTTTCTAGTGGGTCCTGCTGGTATCAATCCATTTCTTAGTTAAATCAAAAGACTCTATCTCAGATATGATGGATACATGACTCGTGAATAAATTATTAACCCCTATGCATCTATTTTACGTGCAGGAGCTGGTTAAAGGATAGGTCACAACTGCTCACGGCAGGACCTTTAGTAGCACGGTCTGAGAGTTCCTGGCCTCAAAACCCTTTTTAGTAACTTGTTAAATTGCACATTTCCAGTTACACCAACTAGAGAAATCAATCTGTGTAGGTGGGGCTAGAATCTGCACTTCCAACAGTAATAAGTTCTTCTTATTTCCCTCCCCCATCACCATCACCTGCTAATGATAGTCGCATCTGCGTGTAGCTGAAGGTAACTGCAAACATCCAATGGGACATTCTGGTAGCCCCGAGATAAAATGATCTAGGAAACACGCGGTTCTCCAGCATGTTGTTACATGTTATCTGAGGTGCTGGCATCCTTATTTTTCAACTTTTTTTTCAATATGATGATGTATATTCATGCTTTGTTACCATGAACACACAAGTACAGAAGAGCCTGGCTGAAGAAACATCTCAAGTGACAGATATTTTAACCAGCTCATAAAATGCCCCCTGCTTCCTCAGAATCTCCCAGGCACTAAACATTCGCAGAGAACTACTTCCTATTCAAGCCTGGCTTCTTTATTTGCCAGACCATCCTACTACATGCCATCACACACATGGATTTGGATTCCATCTGTATACCCGATCTAAACACAGGTCTGTTCTCCTTTCTTCTGAGAAGGAAAGACTACATCTCTCATGAGCCCTGTCTTGGGCATAGCTGACAGGTAACTTTGGTTTGGGTTTTTGTTCTGTAAGCGTGCTGGGTATGGGTGGCCTTACATTTAAATGCAATCAGCATTGGAATTCCTTAATTGCAACAGGGCAGTCAGCCACAACTAGTACTGAGTAGGACTGAATGTCTCTTTTTCAAAAATGACAATGTTTCTTTGTCTATTTTGCAAATGTGGCTAAGTGAGTATTTAGTGCAATAGTTTGTATTCTGCAGTGGCTCCGAATTGTTTACTTGCGAGCCAAAGCATGGCAGACTAATTTGACTAGGAGAAAGGGGCAGACGGAGCTGAGCCCAGTCTCACTTATCCTGATCATAGTTTAAACAAACCACAGTTCATTCACTGAGCTACTCCTGCCATGAGGCCAGCATGAGGACAGCCACATCCAGCATGCAGCTGGAGACACATCACTGCCTCTTAGGGATCACTCTGAAGGCTCTAGCAAGACGCATTTTGGTCCAAGTATCTGTCCTCCGCCATGCCTGTGAAAAGCCATTGAACATGCTCCTTTTCTAAATATTAGGTAGGTTCTTGGAAACCAACGTTTTGTAGAATGTTGTTACAAAATAAATAAATAAATCCACAAGTCTTGCTAAGTCTTAAATAAAATGATTCCACTCAAGAGTCATGAATGAACTACATCCAAGATTAAAGAGAAAGGATCCCCATGGTCTTTCAAACTAGATCATTTCTGTTGCCACATGAAGTTCCACGTATTCAGCCTCACAGCTTTTGGCTTCAGCTATGGAAGTTGTCAGGTGCAGGGTTCAGCTCCCCTACTGGGTCACTGTGGCTGCCTCTGCCATCACCCTCCCGTGGTTACACCTGTGACCCTTTTTTATAAAGACTACCCAGCATTGTTTCATCTCATCTGAGGACTTCCAGGTCAGTAACTGGGACACAAAAGCCCAGCCTTAAAACATCCACTCCAGAGAATCCTGCCGCCTGCACCAGGGCTGGAACTGCAGCTTGTATCAGTGACTCCTTTGTTTGGCTACCTGTTCCTTTCTCCAAGTGTACTCCTAGAATACTTCCTTAATATATCAATGGCATATCAATCTTGGTTGAGGAGAGTGCTTCTGTTGAACTCAATCTAGAGACAACTTTCCTTTATTTATGAACTGTATTTTATTACATGTTCCAGGCACTTAACAGTATCAATAAATCATCCCATCATGAAAAAAATGGGAAAGAAGAAAATTTTCATTCTAGCCATGCTAAGAAATATGATAAATCTGGGTTGGAATTCCATGGATTTGAAGATTCCACGTGCAGAATATCACAGAATGGCCAGCATTGGAAGGGTGTAAGCTGGTCACTCCCCATAGGAAGAAAGGAAGTTCAGAGAGGTGGAAGAACTTGGTTGAAGTTACAGGTCATCCAAAGCATGATTGTTTTAATGCTCAGTCTAGGGCCCAACTTGAAGGCATTGTTTACAGCAAATATGAGGAATCTCAGAAGGAAAGGACCTGTCCGCTCTCGCTGATGTTATCTTCAGAATGTGACAGAAAACAGTGACTGATGTGTTCAGCGCCTTTCCTATTGCTATACTCATCTTGCCATGATGTCCTGTCTACTACTGGCCCAGAAGTGAAGGGATTGAGACATCTTGCAATGGAACTTTCAAAAACAGTAAGTCAAAATCAACCTTCTCTTTTTGTAAGTTGTTTGTTTCTGGTGTTTGTTACAGTAACAGAAATCTAATTACCATGGTGGGGTTTCATTGGGTTTTAGACTAGGATTGGATCTGCTATTTAATAAATATTTGAATAAAAGCGAGAGTCCACACAGAAGATTCTTCTCTCGATAAAATCATTTGTAGATTCAAAGTCATGAAGGAGGAGACCATAACCTTTGCCTGCTTTAGCTACTTGTACTGTAATAATTAATGGAATATTACCCAAATGGTAGAATAAAAATTTGCAATAGTGCCCAAGGAGAAAATCACCAGCATTCAGAAGAAGCAGTGTGTTGGAGAAGTGAGACTTTATTGCTGGAAGTACTCAAAGAAAGACTAGCTGATTTTAGTGGACATGATTTATTTATGGGATGGTATGTGATATTGTATCGCATTCCCTTCTAACCTGGGTATTCGGCTCCATGAAGAAAGTCAAAGCATCACCCTTGATGGTGATCCCATAATCCCACATTCCTTCATAAGTGTGGCCTCTTATGTCACTACCATTAGCTAGAACAAATTCAGTTCTTTGATAGTAAGTTCTTCCACAAAACTACATGGAGATGAGGGCTTGCGGGATTGAACTCTTTCTGCTTACTCATTCTTTTCAGGGCTGGCAAATTTGAGGCCAGGGACAGAAACAAAAGTGGCACCCCTAATTGATATTTTTCAGAGAAATTGTTTCAGTCAATAAAGGAAATTTATATCTTTTACTTTCGGTGAAAATGTCCCCCACATTTTTGGCTTTGCAATAATGTCTCCGCTATGTCTCTCCCTGAAATGAAGATTTTTGCACACAGCCTCCCTCCATACAGAGCCCCTGCCCACCACCCTCTTGTCATGGTTAAAGGAATTAATTGGCTCACTGCAAAGTTATTGGCTCTCAGGGGAATCCACCGCGGAGTTGCTGTAAAAAACAACTAGCTTATATTCCTAGCTTATATTCTAGTTTTTTTTTTCTTTCTTCAAACCGTTAAGTGTTTGACACAAAGAGTGGGAACATAAAAGGAGTCCCAGCCAAAGAGTCTGGAGACTCTGCTAACAGCCGAAGGGTTCCAAATGACGATAAAGTGCCCCTGAAGTGATTGTGTGCGTCCATGGGGGACAGAAGGCCAATTTATCAAATTAGATTTACCCCAATCTCCGTTCGCTTGAGATAAGTCACTGGTGTGATTGCAGCTGCTTCAGTGTGCAAATCTGACTTCTCCGGTTACACAGTTTGTCACTCGTTGTCCTTAACATGGAGAGGGTTTGAAAAGCACTTTAGATTAGACCTTGTGGGCAAAGGCTGGAACATTTCTGTAAGCCACACGGAGCATTTCCTTTAAAGAGTGAAGCTTTCAGTTTGAGATGATTTTGCCAGAATCTCCTGTCAGGATGAGTTGTGTTTTTTTTTTGTTTGTTTGTTTGTTTGTTTGTTTTTTCTATCTCCAAATCCACATTTGACCTTGGATAGTTTCAAAAGCATTAGGTTCAGAAGTTGAACACACGATTCTCAGGAGAGTAAAGAAAGATTGTGTCAGAGATTAGTCCAGCTCTCTAGTGAGGAAAACCAACAAGATGGCATAACCGCTCTAAAGATGACCTGTGTATAATGCTAGGATAAGAGTACAGTCACAGACTTGGTAGGGCAGCGAAGTGACAGCTCGTCACTCTGTGGATCACTCTAGAGAAGCACAATCACATGCATCACACACTAATTCCTTATCAACAAACTAGGATCTCATGGAGCATGGCAGTGATTAAAATTTATTCTTTTACTGTATCGTGAGTTAAAGAAAGGGAATTAGGTCATCAGTAAGTGAGTCCATTCGATATTGCATCAGTCTGGCAGATAAAAAGACAGACAGACATGTTTCTGTTATTTGGCTTTGGTTCTAAGGTTTTACATAGCTTTTCTTAAAGATGCAAGCAAGACAGTTTCACCTTGTGCACTTTGTGGTTATACCTGACATGGGCTGTCAAGTAACATGCTTGTTTCGAAAACTTAATGGCTATCCTTAGTGTCTCTGAGGAAACTGAGTAAGAACAGTATTTCTTTTAATGTTATATTTAAGGTTCTCAAACTCAAGAAGGCACATAAAAACCTCCTGAGCAGCTTTAATAAAGTTCATTGCCAGGCCACACCCACCCCGGGACAATTCAAGAACCCCTGGGAAAAAAATCCCAGGGAGCAATTTACATGAAAGATCATCAGGAAGATGAAATACCCCCCCCCTCTCTCTCTGTGTGTGTGTGTGTGTGTGTGTGTGTGTGTGGTGGGGTGGGAGTGGGGGTGGGACATTAACTTCTTTTAAAATTAGGATCAAACACATATTACCAAGTTCTTCTTTAATTACCAATACTATTATAAAATTTGGCATTAAATATTGATTAAATGCCACTTTAAACCTGACCTGTGTCCCATCATATAAATTTATGATTTATTTGGTTAGTCTTCTATTACTGGGTGTTTAGTGTTTTGTTCACCTGTTTGTCTGTCTGTCTGTCACCCTTGCCCCTTTTCTTTCTTGTAATGATTAACTAGACTGCCACAATATATGTCCACGGGAACTTCAGCACATCTTCTATTATTCCCTTGCCCATTGGAGCGGACTCACAGGCCAAGGAAGATAAGTGTTTAAAGACCTCCGAAGCTTTGCCGACATTGCTTTACACAGAGCCTTATCCATGCTCTGTTTTAAACTTGTGATTTCTTTACATTTGATTTTTAAAATATTTCATATCAGAAGAAGAATTTAAAACTTATTTTTTTTTGTCATTCCCCTGTCCCAGTGGTACTTTTTTTTAAACCCTGGTAAACGTATCCTTTTGTATAAATGGAAAAAGCCGAGAGTCTGACTTGCTATTTTTCTCAATAGTTCCTTGTCAATAAGACCTTTTCTTCTTATGAATACCAAAAGCTAGGAGTTTAAAAAAGAACACATTAGTTAAAAAACTGGACTTTGAGCTTTGAATAGACCAAGATCTGCTCAGCGAAGCTTAAACTAAAAATATCAGGTTATGTTCCTATCTAGATGTTAACAACTGCCGCTTCTTAGAAACACCTCTCTCTAGTTTTAACTCAGACTCATTTATAGAGCACTTGGGTGTTGAAAACAACCCAAAGCTCATCCTCCCTGAGACGCCTTTAATCTGCCCACAAGCAGCTTGTGGTTTTACAGCCTGCCTCAATCCATCTGCTCCACTTTATGCGTTGCTTCCATAACATTGTTTACATCCCAGCATTTGCTTCTGTGGAAAGGAAACGCCAAAGCTATTATCACTAATTCTCAATTTAGTTGGACCTATCTATTTTTATGTATTGTTGTTAGGTATATATTTAATTCTTATCACCTTTGAAAAAAACGTATAATCTCATTCCGTGCTTGAAATATTTTTTTTTTAAAAAAATGTTTTTGGTATGTCTGTATCAATGTGTGGGAACAACTTGTAGGAGTCAGTTTTTCTTTTACCATGTGGGTTCCAGGGCTGAATTCAGGTCAACAGAATCTTTGCTCATTTAGTCACCTCATCCGTCCTATTCCAAGCTTTGAACACACACACACACACACACACACACACACACACACAAATGCAAAATTGTCAAGGCCATAGTATATGGAAAAGGAAGTGAACCTTTTTTAATTTTATTCAGGAAAACAAAAGAATTTCAATGAGTACAGGACTTAAGCCTTTCCTTTCCCTTCTAACCCATATGAATCATGCAATCCAGGAAAGGTAGATTTACTAAATCATTGCTTAAAATAAGTAAGTTGGGTGTGGTGGCGCACACGCCTTTAATCACAGCACCTGGGAGGCAGAGTCGGGGGAGGTGGATCCCAGGGCTCAATGCCAACCTGGTCTACAGATCAAGTTCCAGGACAGCCGGGGCTTCACAGTGAAATGCTGTCATGAGAAACTAATAATAATAATAAAATAAAATAAGGTATTTCTCCTTAACATTATCACTCTTAGTTTTGCTTTGAGTCTGAGACCCCTTCACTGTGCTTCTCCTAAGGTCGGAGACCAAGCCTCACACAGGGACTTCAGGGAAGTCCTATCCCACAGCCCTGTTCCTTTGAAGGATAGGCATAATGGAGAATGAGAGAGTTGAGGATATGGCTAGGTAAACAAATATTACTTGATAAGTCAATCTAACTTCCAAGTGCTTTTTCTCCTACCCATGTGAAACCAATGAGGCTTTTAGAAAACTGACTGGTTGTGGATTATGGACATTAACTCACTGAGAGCCCCCTTGGACTTGAGATTTGTCAAACACCAATAGGCAACCTTTTAAGTTTTCCTAAAGGTAGTCCCTGAGCTGCCTTCATGCCTTCAGGGAAGGATCCCTTCAGTTTTAGGGGCATTGGGTGGCAGATGCTTTTGTTTAGAAGGCCATAAGTCTGATATGAAGCTTTAGCCCTCTTGTGCTAGCTGAACAGGAGGTGGAAGCTAGGCACCTTGCCCTGAGGTCTCTGAGGCACAGAAAAAGCTACATCCATGTTGGAGAAGTTCTCCGAGCTGTGGCACTTCCCAGCACATTACAGAGCACCTCCCAGACCCGAGGGGAGGCAGGTCTTACTCCAGCATTCTGCCTTGTTATGGTAACGGATGTTTTCTTGGAGAATTCTGAAATTTTAATGGACTGTATGACCCAATGCTGTTTTGTCTTTTAGTCTCCAAAGTGTTCATGAATAAATGACTTGGAGTGGACAAACTGATTAAGACAAGGCCCATATGTCTAGAATTTTAAAGTATGACTCCCCCCCTCCTTCTTCAGGACTCAGCAAGCTGTCTGCAGAGAGACACTTCTCTTCTGGGAGTTTGAGAGATGGTAGGCCTCTCCAACAGCCAACCTTTAGCCAAGAGCCTGTGGGCAAATGACTTACTGAAAGGGTTCTCTCAGGGCAGACCAGGAAATCAGGTGAGGAAGGAAGTTAAGAGAAAGGAAGAGAATGAGCAAAGTAGATTTCCTGCACTGGTCTGAACTTGCAGGGAGTTGTCAGGCCTTACACACAACTTAGAGGATGTTGATCAGAAGACCAGGGAACTGAGCTTCTGTTGCTTTTATTGGTTTATGAATAAAGAAGCGACTTTGGCCTGTGATAGGGCAGAGTAGAGCTAGGCAGGAAAACTAAACTGAATGTTGGTAGAAAGAAGGTGGAGTCAGAGAGAAGCCATGTAGCCGTTACAGGAGCCAGACACCTCCACAAGAGCCCCTCAAAACTTTGTGGGTAGGCCACGACCTCATGGTGATGCACAGATGAATGGAAATGGGTTAATTTATTTTTTTATTACTTATTTATTTATTAAAGATTTCTGCCTCCTCCCCGCCACCGCCTCCCACTTCCCCTCCCCTCCCCCAATCAAGTCCCCCCTCCCTCATCAGCCAGAAGAGCAGTCAGGGTTCCCTGCCCTGTGGGAAGTCCAAGGACCACCCACCTCCATCCAGGTCTAGTAAGGTGAGCATCCAAACTGCCTAGGCTCCCACAAAGCCAGTACGTGCAGTAGGATCAAAAACCCAGGAAATGGGGCTGGAGAGATGGCTCAGTGGTTAAGAGCATTGCCTGCTCTTCCAAAGGTCCTGAGTTCAATTCCCAGCAACCACATGGTGGCTCACAACCATCTGTAATGAGGTCTGGCGCCCTCTTCTGGCCTGGAGGCATAATAAATAAATATTTAAAAAAACACAGGAAATGGGTTAATTTAATATATAAGAGCTAGCTAGCAATACGCCTAAGCTATTGGCCAAGCAGGGTTTTAAAAATTATAGTTTCTGAGTAATTATTTCAGCGGCGCCTCCATCAACAGCCTTCTCTATCTCTGTGTCACTCATTAGCTAAAGCCATTTAGGCATGAGCACCCAGGCATTTCTGTCCTCTGGACCAAGAAGCCCCCTGTGTGGAGAAAGTCTCAGGTTATCTCCAGCAGCAAAACACACAGAATTTATGAAAGAAGCTGGCAGGGGATCCAAGGGTATCTCATGAGGGACCAACAGTACTTGGAATAGGAACTCTCCAGGGACTCTTACAGTTCAGGCTGTAGGGAGGAGACATCTCCAAAACAGGTTCAAGCCATCTGTGGGCTCTGTGGGAACATGATGGCACATCGTGTTCAGGGATCCCTGCCAGGCAGCAGGATGGAAGGCCTGGCAAGCTCACCCTGAAACTGCCAGATTAACTTCTCTGCAGGTACCAAGAACTTTTCCCTAGGCCCAGAGTACACATAATATGTAGAGCAGACTGTTTTTAAATGTACATTATTCTACATATACAGCTGTTAGGTAGCTTGCCTTAGTGTCCTCAGATACTTCTGGAATGGTTCCTGGCACCCAGAAGTGTCTCCATCACATAGAAATCACATTGTTAACTTTCAAAGGCCCTGTTAAGAAGAGGAATGAGCACCCAGGGCTTAGAAAACACTATTTGGAAATAGGTGAAAAACTTTAATAATAATAAAAAAGAAAATACTCCTTGGATCCTTGTATGTGATAACACATTGTCCTCCGAGAATCATAGACTATAGTTCTGAGCAGCTGGAGGGCCCAGGAGATGCGGGTATGTACCTACACTGTGATTCTGAGAGCCAGGAAGACCTTACTCTGACACACTCACTTTCCCCATCCAGTCTTTGTTTTGATCATAGCCTTTGCTCTTGTGAAGAATAAGTGTGTGAGGTGTGATATGAACTAAAAGTGTGGCAAGGTGAAGAGCTTTCCTCCTCCTGTGTGTAAGTGAAGACAGCCAGGTCTGTGAAAAACTGGAGGGTTGAAGGTCAGGGTCATCACACTGGTCAAAAGCCCCCTTTAGACTTCTGATTTAGCAAATGCCAGCAAGCAAACTCCCAGGTCTTTCTCTTTTCCTAATTTAAACTAATCTCTGGGTTGTCCCTACGCTTAGGGAGAGAGAGAGAGAGATCCTTCAATGTGACTTAAAGACTCTGAGTAGAAAATATTGGAGAATGTCAGGCCATTATTTCTCATTGATCTTTTTTAGTTTAAATGAGAATTAGACTAATGTCTTTATTATCCTCATTTTATATGTAGGGAATCAAGACTAAGAGGGTTTAAATACATAGTTCTGGATCATAAAGGTAGTAAGCGGCACAGTTAGGATCTGACTTGAGTCTGTTTGCTTACTTAGATTAATGTTTAAAGCATTATGTAACATTTAGATATACAAAACAGAAGAGCATTTATTTTTCACCTTACTGGAGTATTTATACCTTTGACTTGTTCAAAGTTAATCAAAGACTGCCTAATTTTCTAAGGGCATAAACTTTTCTTTGAATTTCTATTTAATTGTGAGTCAAAGGCTTACAATGTAGCCGAGGCTGCTCTGGAACTCCAGGTCTTCCTGTCTCAGCCTTCCAAGTGCTAGGGTTACAGGTATGTGACTTCATTCCTAGACTTACTATTTTCTTTCTTTTAACAGCTTTATTGTAGTATAACTAGTATACAATAAACATATATTTAATGTAAAAAATTTAAAAATTGCCGTGAAACCTTTGACACAAGAAAATAAATGTTTCTATCATTCCCCAAAAGTTCTAACTCTTCCTGACTCTGAATTAGAGACTGGATTGTAAAGGCAGATGTTAGTTTACAAAGGACTGAACAAGTAATTTTGACCTGTTAAAGATTCAGATGATGGCCGGGCGGTGGTGGCGCACGCCTGTAATCCCAGCACTCGGGAGGCAGAGGCAGGTGGATCTCTGTGAGTTCGAGACCAGCCTGGTCTACAAGAGCTAGTTCCAGAACAGGCTCCAAAGCCACAGAGAAACACTGTTTCGAAAAACCGAGAAAAAAAAAAAAGATTCAGATGATTTCTTTCCAGCAGGAAATATATTCTCAAAGCGCATTAATCTGCTTGAAAGTCCTCTTGACAAACTTATTTCAATTTTCCTCTCCTGACTGACTGTAAATCATTATTCCTCAGATATTCCGGGAATGTAAAATAATCTTTGGCATAAACTCACTACCTAGTCAGAAAAGAGCCATGTGCTAATTCTTTAAAAATCATTCATTGCAAACCAATGACCCAATTAAAAATGGGGTATGGATCTAAGCAGAGAGCTTGAAAGATGAAACACAACAGACCGGGAAACATTTAAAGAAATGTTCAACATCCTTAGCCACTAGGGAAATGCAAATCGAAACTACTTTGAGATTTCATCTTAAGCCTGTAATAGTGGCCAAGATCAATAACACAAATGCTAGTGCATGCTAGTGAGCATGTGGGGAAAGGGGAGCACTTATTCATTGCTGATGGGAGTGCAAACTGGTACAGCCACTATGGATATCAGTGTGTGGTTTTCTCAGGAAGCTGAGAATTGGTCTTCCTCAAAATCCAGCTGCATAACTTTCTGTATAATTCAAAGGGTTCTAATCTTATTGCAGAGAGATTGGATGCAGTCTAGATGTCCATTCATAAATAAAGAGATGATGAAAATGTGAACCAATTACACCATTATTATCATCCAGCTGTTAATAAAAACAAAATTATGACATTTGCAGATGAATGTATGGAGCTACCTCCCCCCAAAAAAGTCATCTGAAGTGAGGTAACCCAGACCCCAAAAGACAAATGTTGCATGTTTTCTTTTACATGTGAATGTTAGTTTTTAAACTGTCCGTAGCTGTACCACAAGTACGTAGTTGAAGATGGGAGGTGGGGACAGCATCTCTCAAGGAAGGGGAAATAGAGTTATAGAGAGACAAAGGGCAAACTAGACTAGGAGGATTAAATAGGAAAGGATTCGGAGCAACAGGTAAAGGAGGAAATATGGAGAGGGACGACTAACACTAAAACCATTTGAAAAACCACATGGGAAGAATCTATTACTATAGAATCTTTATTTTATATATATATATATATGTGTATATATATATACACACATATATATATATAAAGATAATTTAAATAAAGGTACAATGCCCCAGTTAGACATTTTATGCCACCAAGTACAGCCTCCAGTTACAAGAATGGGTCACATCTTATTGGCCAAAATGTCATGGGCCAAAGAGGCCCCATAGGAACCTCCGCAAATCACAGGTTCTTGGTTGCATTCCACAGCTGGATGGTAAGATCCTGTGGCTGAAGATAATAACACTTATGTCATTAAACAGGGAGAAGTCAAGCTGATGCCCAACTCAGTTACTAGTGTTCTGGAAAGTACTCTGTATACTTCCAGAGGGGAAATGCAGTCATGGATATCACCCAGCTGCAAATGCTGCCGCCTATAACAGTGACCTGCAGCAAGATAGACTGATGCAGTAATGGTGACACGGGACCCCACCCATAAAGAAGAAACTATTTGCAACTGATACTGCTGGTGATGGAGAAATGAGTTTTCTCCAGTGGGTCCATTCTCTCACTGGGTATATCAACCACATTTCAGGACAGGCTCTGGGGCGGGCCAGGAGCAGTTTGCCAATATAAAAGGGATTCAGTGGTATTTTTGTGAACTCTTTGTTTCATTTGCTTTCTTTTCCTGGTATTTTATATTGCATTCATGTTTTGTTTGTTTTTATTTTCATCTTTTGAGTTTTTTTTTGGGGGGGGGTCTTTTTGTTTTGTTTTTTTGAAAGTGAGAGATAGAACATAAAGTTGGGCAGGTAGGGAGGTGAGGTGGATCTGGGAATTGTATAAATTTTTATACAATTAAAAAAAAAGAAAATTATGAATTGCCACCATCAAATTGTGTGTGAGTCCTTGGTGCGCATAAACAGAAAATATCCCCCCAAATCTTCTGGAGAACAAATAGCAGGTATTTCAGTCTCCACTAAAAGATGGTAGAGTTCTAGCTGATTGTAGAAGGTTATTCGGGACCTATAAAAAAAGAAGACTTAGGAATCTCGCTATTAATCTTTCCTTTTCATGCGCCGGTAGATGCACCCGGCAAGCAGCAGTGTGCACAGAATATGGGCCTCAAGCCTCCCAAGGTTCTTGGTTACTTAAGCTCCCCCGACTTAAGATTTCCTCTTCTGTAGCTGAACAAATATCTAAAATTTCCATGAGTTCACCTTGAAGAGGAATCTATTTGGGGCAAACAGGCTTTCCTGATTCTGCGGTGCATTGAGCTAGAACCTCGGGAGATGTGGTGGAAATGAGAGAGTTCATGAATAACACAACAGAAAGACAAAGCCCATGCAAGAAAGGTTAGCTGCTTTAAACACAGGATGGCACACCTTCCTTCAAGTGGATTTGTGTTCCTTTTTGGAAGCAGCGTCAGGTTTGCTTGACATTTCCAAGGGATCAGAACTCATGCTTGTTAATCCCTGTTCCTTTAGGAACAAACCCAATATGAATGACTGCCTGCTTGTCTTTGCTGAAATCCTCCAAACGTCCATTATATTACCCTTTCTCCTGCCCTTCAAACAGCATCTCCTGGAGGAGGCTGCTGACCTGGGCTCAGGTCTCTTCTGGAATCTTCTGTGGCTCTCAGGCATTCAGTGTGTGTGCTTTTTTCTACATTTGCCTTTTGGTTCTCCTCATCCCCCTGCACACTGTGACTGGTCCTGAGAGGACAGCAGGTTAGTCCAGGAGCCTGGGACATGAAAAGTATGGTGCACAGCTGTGAGGAAGAGATGAGAGACCTCCCACTTTTGCCACAAAAGGTGTGAGAGACTGTTGGTTTAAACTGAGCCTTGTGTTATGCCCATGGGTCAAATTGAAGCAAAGTCATTCTTGCTAAAATCCCATATCCCCAGCCAAAATGAAGTTGTTTATCTGACTTTAAGAAAGAAGGGGGCTGGGAACAGAGACAAGAGATACTAATGTCCTCAAACAAGCCAGTTTTTACTGGCATGATGAGGAGGCTATCTCTGTTTTAAGTAGGGTAATGCTGAAACCTGCTTCCCACTCTCTTTTCCATGTTTCCTGAGCCCTTCGCTGCCTGGAAGCCAATTTCCCCTTAGCACACTCCCTGTACTTTAGAGAACAAGGTTCCACTCAGCTGTATCATATAAAAGCCCACGAAGGTCTTAGGATAAATTGGCTGCACTTTTGTCTTCATACTTCTTTGTCTCCTCTTCCCACCTCTTCTTTTAATTTTTGGTTTTAAAAGACAGGGTTTCTTTGTGTAGCCCCGACTGTCTTGGCACTCACTCTGTAGACCAGGCTGACCTAGAGTTCAGAGATCCTCCTGTCTCTGCCTCACAGGTCCTGGAATTGAAGGCGTGCAACACGACTGCCGGATAGCACTGCTAATATATAATGTAGATTCCTGCATTCTATCTACAGTGGCCCACGCCAGTTGCTCTGTGGTGGGGTTGTGATTAGCATTCTCATGAAGTTTTCCCACAATGCTGCTGGTCCGCAGACCACACTCTGAACAAGTGCAGGCACCTGGGAAGCCCCGGGCTAGGCTGCATGGCCGGGAATGCTCCATTTCATTTCAGGAGAGCCAGAAATGCATTGACATTTGCAGATGCTCTTTTACTCCTCCTAAGAAACCCAACAAAAGCAATATGAGGCTCTTTGTCATTTAAAACGAGCACGGAGGCCCTTGGAGAGGGTGCTGTGCTGTAGCCGCAAAATGTGATGTACCTATGCCTTTCTTTCTGCCCAAACCTCACTTGATAAGAACTGTTATTCCTCCAGCGAGAAACACAACTTGAATTGTGGAGTCTGTGGAGGCTGCTGGCTGAGCTCAAAGCACCTTGTTCCATAGGGGCTTCACAGCCAGGGAAGGAAATGAATAAATGAGGAAAAGAATGGCTGTAGCCGCCACATTTGCAGTGTAGACATGCCTAGCTCTTAGAGAGGCTGGACTGAAGAACTGAATCACTTCTCTGAGCACTGTGACTTCACCGTAAGCCAGACGTGGACTTGGGTGCGAGGTGAAAATGGTCTGTGCTAATGGTTCCCCATTAAATTGTACTAGAAAGTGTGTGTGTAGGACACAGAGTTGACCAGTTGTGCGTCCATGACCTCTTTACTGAACTTGAACTTGCATTTTCTCCTCTTGGAGCAGAACAATGAATGCTCTCCTCCATGCTGCCGCCGCTGCTCTCCTCCAGAGTGCCTCACTGTGAGGTGCATGGGCCTACAATATCAGCATTTCCTGGGAGCATGCTAAATATGCAGATTCTTAGGACTTAGCTCTACCAGCCACTTATCCTGTTGGGCTGGGCTCCAGCAAACTGGGCGTTAAAGAGCCATACAAAGCATACAAGGGATTCTGCCAAACCTGTGTTTGTTTGTTTTCTTCCCCAAATTGATAGCAGCTAGATACCTGGAAAGAATGAAACTCATTTGGGAAAACACTTCCATCGTACTGACCTGTAGGTAAGCCTGTGAGGGATTTTTTTTCTTTTTTGGACAAATGATTGATGTGTTGGAGGGCCCAGCCCACTGGGGGCAATGCCAGTCTAGGGCTGGTGGTTTTGGGCTATATAAGAAACCAGTTTGAACCAGCCATAAGGAGCAAGACAGCAAGCAGACTGCTCCCTGGCCTCTGCTTCAGTTCCCGCCTCCTGCTTCCTGTCTTGAGCTCTGCCCTGATTTCCTTTCAGGATGGGCTGTAAACTGCAAGAAGAAATAAACCCTTTCCTTCCCAAGTTGTAATGGATTGTAATGTTTATCAGAGCAATAGGAAGTAGACTTGGACAATTAGGAAAAACAACCCGTGGAAATGACTCTTGACTGGAATGAGGGGGTTCTCCATCCTTTTCTGGATCCATGGAGTCTGATCATGTACGAACTTAGTCTAGTGAATGATGAGGTAGACTCTAAAAATCATTGTGAAGGACACTCTAGACCAACTAGCTGCCAAATGATCTTGCTAACTAACTTTATAACGAGTTGAGATGAACTCAGTCCAAACATCAGATCTCTGCAACGGTGAGCTATATAAATGGATTGCTTTTGACCTCACTAAGTTTCGGGGTCATTTGTTACCCAGCCAAAGCTAACTGACACACTGAGAATAATTCAGTGTGCTACGTTGTCATTGTCTTCTCTCCCGATTCTGCCCTCCAGACTCGGCCGTCTCATTCCTTTTCATTCTCTTACATTAGTTTTACAGACTGCGACTATCACTATGAGGGAGCGGCAGGCAGGAAGTGGAGCAGAAACAAAGTACACTCGGAAGGCGCCTCGGAGATGGATGGCGCTGCCTTTGGATCCTCAATAAAAGAAAATAGGACAAGGGAACAAAGGAAGCTCCACTTAATCTGAATTTTTCATACGGTATCTGAGAAACAACCAGCGATTCTATTCTTAGCCTGTCATTCTCCTCGAGGTGAGATTTCTTTCCAGTAAATGCCCATCATGATCTGTGAGGAAAAACTGAAGTTGGGGGCTAAGGCAGGAAGAAGGGAATTGATGAAATTGAATTTTTCCCATCACATCTCATTTCAGATTACACCCACCATCCCAGCATACAAATGCTGTTGAGCTAGACCAGATGTCACTGCCAATAGGAAATCTCTTTACTACTCTGCCAATGGCCATCATTTAGTGAGAGTGCTGGGCAGAAAGGGCATCCCTGTAGCTCTCCCAACACGTGAGGGTGATGTGGGATTCTTGCCTCTTCATGAGCAATTGCCTATTTGTTTCTAAAGTCGGAGTTATCTGGGTCTTAGTAAGTGGTCCAAGACCAACTTCTGAGCCGAGAAGCAGCGGGGTGAACTATGCAGCATTTGCTGCATGCTATGCAACTAAGAAGATTCCCATTATCACTCCCATTTACACATGCAAAGGAGATGAGGAGCAGGAGGTTGAGTAACTTCCCCCTCGGTTATGCCCAGAACACATGCCCTCAACTCTTATGTCAGCATGGGACCAGATGCCAGGATAGAGTTGGGAACATAGTAGATGGTCAACAAATATTAGGACTGACTGAATATCATGAGCCCTAGCCAGAGTGCAATCCCCAGGGACTAGCAATTATCCCTATAGAATCAATACTAGTGATGAGGCCATGATTTATTCTCTCTTCTATCCCCTCCTCATCATTTAGAAGGCCATGCTAAACTCACGTAGTCTTTTTGGACTTTAAGTCCAAAACTTCAAGTGAAAAACTGGCAAATTGGTAGGAAGTATAGGAGACTCATCTAGGGGGGTGAGATTCCTAGCAAGTATGCTGAGTTCCTCAGGCTGTGAGAGCATCATACATAAAGGTAGGGACACTAGTGAAGACCCATGCATGGAATATAGCAAAGGCCTCTCTCACCTGCTACTGTCAAAGTACTCACCTCTCTTCTCCTCTGTCAAAATCTGCTGGGCTCATGTACTCAGACTATATTCAAGGGCAAGGGAAAAGCTTTCTAGGTTCTTATCTTATACTCTCCTCCCCCATATATATTGACAGATGTTGGTTCAGTTCCTTTTCTACAACTGTGACAAAACACCAAGACCAAGGCAACTTCTAAAAGAAAGCATTTAATTGGGAATATGGTTCCAAAGGTTAGAGTTCATGATGGTGGAGCAAAGGCATGACATCAGGAATAGCTGAGAGTTCACATCTTGATCCATAAGTAGGAGACAGAGAGGAATGATGGGCATGACATGAGTCTTTTGAAACCTCAAGGACTGCCTCAATTGACACACCTTCTCCAACAAGGCCATACCTCCTAATCCTTCTCAAATAGTTCCACCAATTGGGGAGCAAGTATCCAAACATAGGAGCTCGTGGGAGCCATTTTTATTCAAACCACCATAGATGTGCACAGAATATACATACGCACTATTCTGTATTGCTGTAAACCAGGAAATCCAGTGTGAGATTCTGCTCGAAATATGGCATCTCAGAAATAGCTTAGAGGTATCTGTCCAGAGTGGATTCATTAGAATTCCAAGTTTACCCATCAGCCCCCAGCCTGCGTGGAGTCATCTTATTAGGGCATGGAAGGAATTCCAATGAGCTTCTCTGGATATTGCCTGTGCTATCAGACACTCAGCCACCTGGACTGAAGGGCACAGAGCTCTGAAGTGTCAGGTTTGGTAAAGGCAAGCTTGCAATTTTAATTTAAAAGAAACTTAGCATATTTTATTCCATTCTAATATTATAAATGGGAAGATGATTTCTTCCTTTGAAACCAGTCTTATTATGCAGCTGAAGTTGGTCTCAGATGGATGATCTTTTTGCCTTAGCTCTTGAGCCTGAGGTTACAGGCATGTGTAACACACCTAGCAGAAACATGAGCTTAGATGGGAACAAGTTGGGAGAAGGGAAAAAACAAAGCATGATTTATGTGGTCTCTTTGGGTATCAAATATGGATGCAGTGATAAATAACCAAGCTATAATACTGGGTCATAAGTCTACTTAGCTACTAATTCATTTGTAACATGCATTGAGCAGCGACAGTTCGGTGGGAACGGGCAGGGTATGTGAAAGCTGACAGGCAGTTTTGGCACCAGGACACCTGATGAATTCAATGCAATACTCTGGATCTGGAGATGTGGCTGGGATGAAGACAGAAATGCACCACTGAGAAACCTGCAAACAGTATCTTGATAAACATTGAGACTCAAGTGAATGTTTATTTACCAAGAGACAGTCCGCAGCTCATCTAAGTTCTCAGGATCAGAAACTTTTTCTGTGTTGCCAAGAATCAAAAATGAACAAGGCTAGGTTGGTCTTGCTAGAGATGCAAGACAAGTCATAAACATGCAGATGGGGTGGGTATCTAATTATTTATTACTAGCAATTCTTTTGCGGTGCTAGAGCTTGAACTCAGGGTCCTTTACATGCAAGTCAAAGAATGTGGGAGCTGGTTTTCTTCTTCTACCATGTGAGTCCTGGGAACTGAACTCAGGTCATAAGGCTTTTCTGCAAGCCCCGTTATCTGCTGAACCATTTCACCAGCCTGAGAATATGTTTTGAGTGGCCTAGACTTTTTCATGTAGGTGACTGCTTCTGTCTTTGTTTTGCTTTGTTGAGACAGGGTCTCTCTGCATAGCCCTGGCTGTTCTGGAATTCACTATGAAGATCAGGCCACCCACTTCTATTCTTGAGTGGAAAGTTTTACCCTTCTGGTCTCCCTAAAATCAGAAGCCTACTTGAGTTCTTGGTGCTGTTAGGAACGGAGATGGCAAGAGCCTCCCCTGTGACAGACCACTCTCATTCGGCCAGAATTTCCTTAACAGTGTTCCCTGAGGTTCCCGTCCTCTCCTCCCACAACGGCTCTTTTCCTTGCATTGCATATAGTTATGGGTTTGATTAGGTTCCTCTGACCAGACCAGACCATACCATCTTTTTAACCTTTGTGCAAATCTAAAATTTCGCTAACACAAAATAGTTTAAAACCACTCCAGAAATTATAATTTGATTGGTTTAGAGTAGCAGTTCTCAACCTGTGGGTCACGACAGCTCTGAGAGTTGAATGACCCTTTATCAGAAGTCACCTAAGACCATCCATTGGAAAACAGATATTCACGTATCTATGTTATCTCTCCTCCCAATGTAAGTTACAGCATGTAGGACGAGTTAGCTGATAGACCGGGTCAGATTAAGAAAGGCCTTATTGCCTGTATTATTATTTCAAAAGCCATGGATCTACACTGGAAAAAGGTACACAGTTGCAGGACATCACCAACCTCATTAGGCCTTGCAAATGCCTACCACTCCTTGTTAGTGAACTACATTTATTCTCATATTTTTTTTGTTTGCAGGAACAGATACCGAATCCTCGTTTTGTATATTGTATGAATGGATATTCAGATAAAACCACTGGAGACAAGAGTAAGGCAAATGGAAGACCTATGACCTGAGTGCGTATTGGAGGTTGACTGTTTAAGGAGCTTGAAGAGAGTTTGTGGGCAGTGAGAGGCTTCTCCTGTCCCAGTCTGTCTGTGCTAGCCTACTTATTTAGAAATTTCAGCCTTATGCTTCCTTGTATTTCTTAGCCCACAAGCCCCTCCGCACCCTCCCTGTAAGGTTACAACCATTATGGTGCAGGTGTCGTAACTGTGTTCTTGCTAATCTTTACCGGCAGGTGCATCTGTTTCCCAGATGCCGCACTTGCCGTAGCTCGGAGTTTACCCTCGTGACTCTGAAGAGCCCTGCCTGTGGCTGACAGGAGCACCCTCCCCTGAAGATGCCTGGGAGTCTGCACAGTCAAAGACTGAATAATCAAAAGTCAAAGTCACCGCCCTGCTTCAAAGCAGGACTAGAGGCAATTCTTATTCCAGGTGGGGATCAGGTGCACAGCATCTTCCAGCTGACACCATATCCACATGTGACTGTTCCCAGTTCCATCCTGTGTCCTCGCGTTCCTGTGAGTTTCACTTGAACTCAAATACACAAAATGCTGCCATTTTTAGGAGGTAGATTCAGCTTCCGTTCTTCACTGGGTGTGACGGAGCGAGGATAGATAGGGTTCTCTAGTGGCCTGGACTGATGGCACTTTCCTGCTGCCCAGTTCCGTCCCGCAGGAAACTCTCAGCAAGTCTTGCTGCCCTCCTTTCTGTGCCTGTTTTCTCACCCGCAGGCACAACTGGTCCTGCAGTTGCCTCCTGGTAGGTTTGTTTTCATTCTTGTTCCACTACACTCCCAAGTGTTCTTGTAAAAAGATACATCAGAATCTAAAAAGTCTTCAAATTCTTAGACCTTCTGGTGTCTTCATCCAAAGTCAGACTCCTTGCGAGGCTCATACACCCTGGCTCATCTGCTTCTTTCCTGACAGATCTTTTTACTCCCCTCCAACCACTGATCAACTGACGTTCTTCCAACACACCAGACTTGGTCTAGCCTGTAATGTTCTCCCAATCTTCTCATGTCCAATCCCTTCTCAGCATCTGGCATCAGCTTCAACTTCTCTGCAGAAAGATCTTCCCCAACACAAGTGCTATCTCTTCACCTTACTTTAACTTCCAACACAGTCCCTGTCTCTGTCTGTTATTTTTCTTGTCCCTCTGTCTGTTTGATGATGTCTATCTCTTGTCTTTACAATATCACTGCACGAAGAGCTCTCGCCTGTTATGTTCATCTGTTTGCCCGCTGCCTGGTGAAGCAGTTGGCATGCAATGACTGCTGGATAAATGTGTGGCCAATAGGAGGCAGTAGGGATTTCAGAGCTGTGGGTTTTAAAGCTCACTGTGAGGAAGGAGATCTAGTGTTGAACCCAGGGAGGCTCAGGGGAAACTGCTAGAATGTCCATAAATCACAGAATTAAGAGCTGTTGAGCCCCCCACTCGCAATTGCACCTGCCCTGCTAGCCTACCCCATTGAGGCGTGTCCTGATCCTAACCCAAAGCTAGGCTGCCTTCAGGAAAGAAGAACAACAGCATTGTTGTCCAGAAAGCCCACACTGAGAAACCTGGTAGTTGGCACTGGGCCTCCCCTGAGCGGGGCCACAACCCGAGGCCCCAGGCTTGGCCCTCCTTGAGGCTCAGCATGGTGGCTGGGCATTCCTGTTTCTCCAGCAACAGCTTCACAGAGATGTTTCTCTAGCTCACTGCCAGGGCCCCCAGACCACCCCGCTGTGATTGCTGGCTCCACTGAGCACTGAGGCCGCTGGCATCACTCCCCGGGTTGCTAATAGCAAACACAGGAGGAGGACTGCTCCAGAGCCCCCCTGCCTGCTCTTCTAGGGCTCCATAGGCCTAGCTAGCCCTGGGATCATGATTGCAGATTGAGCAATCAAAGTCAGAAAAACAGCCGCAGGCCCCAGCTCTGGCGGTCAGGTGGAGCTGGCCTGCAAACATCAAAATCCCGCAGTTGAGGAGCCTGGCCGCTGGAAAGGCTTTGGGGGCCCCTCACTGGGTGGGCCACGTGCACAGAGGCTGCTTTAAGGTAGCAGCATGCGCTGTCTAGGAACCCGCGCTACAGGACCTCGGAGGGAAAGGAAATCAGATCTCTGATAAATTCCTCACGGCTCCTCAGAGTATCACCTTTTCTGTCTCTAAATGGAAATTCGAGTTTCCACTGCACCTGACCTGGGTGAGTATGGGAACAATTGTATACTTAGTGCGCTTAGCTTAGGGTCTGGCAACAACTGAAAAATCACCATTTGCTTTTAAAGGAATTCTCTAATGCTTGTACCAGTGTCTGCAGCCACCAAATTAAGTCTAGTTTGTATTTTCAAAAAGTGGATAATGCCAGGCATGGAAGCATCTGTTTGTACTTCCAGACAACAAGGAGGCTCAGGTGGACTGCCTGAGCCCCACTGGCTTGAGAACTGCCTGGGCAATATAGAAAGACTTGATCTCCAAAAATAAAAAAAAAAATGAATCGTGAGGAAAAAAGTGTGCATATTTGGGCCTAGCAAGATTCAGTTATGTTCCAAAATCAAACTACCGATGTGAAATCCCACTCTTACCTAGGAACAGTGTCCCTTCAAACATTCTGTTCTTATTTGGATTTTCTCCAGAATACTTCCAATACTTGAAATGTCATTTACGTGTTTGTGAATTTCTCATGTGATCATGCAGAGGGGTGATGTTTTCACCAGCAGCAAACCACACATATCATTGGGTTCACATTCATTATAATGATTGAGGAATTAACACTGAGTGATGTATCCATACTAATGCGAGTCCTCACCTGGTAATGTTTGGGGCATCCTTGATGTAAACAAAGCTACTGGCCTTCCAGCAATAGAAAAGGCCAATGCATATACTTCTGTATATTATTAAATAGTATGTACTATACATAGTATATACTATAAATAATAAGGACTGTGCTGTTTGTTATACTATATATATTATTCACTGCGTTATACTTTATGTCACTACTTTAGAGTATGCTGCCATTTATGAAAAATGTTGACTAAAACAATATTCTGGAGCATAGGAATGGCCCAGTGGTACAGTACCTACCTAGCATTCATGAGACCTTGGGGATCAGTCCTTATCACCATTCAGAACCAACCACCTATGTAATAATAATAATCCCTGTTGCCCCCAGAGGTTGTCCTATCTATTTCACGTATATCAAGTCTCTCAGTTACATAAAGAACCCGCATAGAGTGACTCAGCTCCATCTAAGTGAGCAGGCACAGTCTATGAGATTCACAATGGAGAACGCCCAATATTTTTCAGAACCTGTTCCCATCATTAAGCCACGTGTGCTCAACTTTTCCCCGAGGCCACAGAAGAGTCATGACATTCTGAGAAGGTTCAAAAATTCCCCGGAGAGGTATGTAAGGTGGGATTTTAAAGAAAGTCTGAAGGGATCTGTAATATTCACTTTCTGTTAAAACACTGCAGATATTTTTTTTTTTGTCCTTTAAATGATATATTTGACACTCTTTGATCTATACCAGGGTATTTTCCATCAACGACTTCTATCCCCTTTGCTTAAGTTTGTCTTTTCTTCATTTTGTTGTGCCAGGGATGAAACCAGTGTTTTATGTGTGCTTTCGAAGTGCTCTACCACTGAGCCACATCTTAGTTCTCTGAGTACTGACTTTATTTTCAGTTTGGGACCTGCAAAGGGTAGAGTCCCTCAGTCACTCCCTGATGCTGGTGCTGGCTACATGGGATGTACAACAGAGCCCTCCAGCATCCTGTGTGCCTGCCCATCCTCTTTGTAGTTTTAGCCCCTGGGAAAAACAGTCTTGGCTGGTAGCTACAGTGTCCTCTTCAAGACCCTGAGGGCAGTGCCTCTCTATCACTCTTTCTTGTCAGACTGGAGATAATTATTCTCTCTCTGTGTCCCATACCACCCCTCAATACCAGCGACACTAATCTTACATATTGGCTTGATATTAGAAAAAAAATAGCTTTGCCAGCAGAGGGAACACAGATGTGAGTGGGGGTGGGTGGGAGAAGCGGGTGTTTGAGAGTGTCTAAGAACTCAGAATTTCAATGTTGTCAGCTTGAAGCTAGTGGATACAGTTGCCTCAGGTAAGAGAGTCTGGAGAAGGAGAGGGATAAGCCAGTGCTGGAGAAAGCTTGGCACACCCAAGAGACAGGAGTGAGAAATTCCTTGGTGTCAACTCAACCACAAGAGAGAAAGGAATAAGAGGGATAAAGAAGGGAAAGGAGAGGAAAGAGTCAGGACATATGGTGGCGGTGACAGGGGTAAGCGAGGTTGAGCTGTGACTCAAATCAGCAGGAGACTAGAATCCCCACCTAACTGGGATGCGGGAATGGGGAAGGGGGGCGCTTATGGTGGCTGGAGCTGGGTCTTAGAGGCAGTTCTTACAAGGAATCTCAGCCTTGTCATTTTAAAGGTTAGGGACATACGGCAACTTATTTAACCTCTCCGTATATCCGTGCATAGATGCTGAATACATGACGTGCCCCAGGGAGCAGCCGGTAGCCATGGTTGCTGCATAGGACTCCCGCTTTCCTGCCCTTCAGGTAAGGGATTTGCACATATCGTGCACTCTCCTCAGAGGGGGCTTCCGCTAGAATGGGCCTCAGCAAGGGTCACCCTGCTCATTAACGACCTCTCCGTGACTTCCTTCAAAGTCTAGTCTAAATCCCTTCCTCACCAGCCAGCACTTCCTAAGACCACTGTCCTGATTAATTGCAGCTATTCACAGCCTTCAAGCAGGCTCTGCTTCTGGATGAACCCAGGGTAAAACAGCAGTCTAACTAAATAATTGAGACTTTATGTTTTGACTTTGGACTGGCACAGGACCTGAAGAAGTAGTCAGGCCATCTACCCAGGGGTTGATCTTCAGGGGTCTACCATCTGATGTCAGAACTGAGTCTAAAAATCATGCAGACTGAAATCAGAGCACGCTTGGAATATGTCCGGTTGGGTGGCCTGTGAACCAGCTGCTCCTTGGTACTCTATAGACTGACAAAGGAGAGGGCTCTAAGGGCTTCCAGTCAGTTGCCTGGCTTGTTTTCCATGATGCGGCAGCATAGTGGCAAAGTCTTCACGGTTATTTTCCGGTGCCTCCTCCCTTGGGTTCCCTTTGCTGGTGCTGCCTGGGAAGAGGGCTGGCTAAGAATTGTTTCTAGCATTGTAAGTGGTTCTGATAATTAAAGGAGAAACCAGGGTTTTCTTGATTGAACGTGAAACATGTCTGGAGAGACAGAGAAAAAGCTTCAAATACATTTGCCTTTACTAAGACTGGTCTAAGAAAAATTTCATCAAATAGAAAAATATCACAAAACAATAAAGTATTTGCATTTATTTTTCTAGTTCAAAACCAGAGAGTCATACTTATCCTTAATGTTCAATGTTCTGAGGGAAAAAAAATCTTCCTCTTTTTTTTCTCCAGAATTTACATAGTATTTGGGTCTGTGATGGTTCAGCTTCCTTGGAAAGACAAGGTTCATGCTACAGATGCCCTGTTCAGATGAAGGCATCCAGTTCTTTCATGTAGGGCTCCAATTTTGACTGGAAAGGCATTGGGAAGCCTGTGGTGGCAGCAGGAATGATCTTTGGCTAAATTCTCTGGCTTATGTAACTGAGTAGTAGGTGTATGGTCTCAGGATGGATAGGAATGCTCCATGCAAGTCTGCTTATAGAGGATGTAGTTCATTTGCATCACCATCCAGTCAAATCCAAAAGAAGTATGTCAGCAATGATTCAAAAGGAGCCTTATCCATTTCACCAAGAGGCCAGCTCTGATTTATGGGGTCAGAGTTTTTAGTCAATTGGGAGGATACCAGTTGGGAGCATGAAAGGTCTACCTCTTGTGAATCTCAAGTCTTGAGGTGGAGAGCTAACTTCCACTTTAATAATACATAAAAAATTGAATCAATTGTTAATTTAAAAAAGAATGAGACTATTGTTAAGTTAAAAAATAAGGAAGGACAGAAGGAAGGAAAGATGTCAAAAGGAGGGAGGGAAGGAGGGAGGGAAGAGGGAAGGAAGGAAAGAAGAAAGGAAGGAAGGAAGACAGACTAGATTCCTAGAGTATCTGAGAAAAAGGAGACTAGAACAAGTGAAATGAGGACATGAACTTAAAGCTCAGCTTGTGGATGCAGTGGTACCATGTGGTACTCCAAGTACACATTTAGACTCAGTTTTTTTTTCTTTTTTCTGATCGGTGTACATTCCTGTATTCCATCATCCAATTAAATGCTAATTCTTAATGTTTACCTTCCCATTGGGCCAAAGATGACTCAACTTTACCTTGGTCCCCTTTGGTGACTGAGAAACAAGTTATAATTAGTGGATGCAGAGACAGAAGTTATCTCTTTCCCTCCCCCTTTGTGCCTAAGGAAATTTTGACATAGCTAAATATGATGGCTGATTGGGGCACAGAGCAGCATCTTTTCCCACTGTACCACGTATGCCTTTCTAATGCCCATGTATTAATGAACATAGGAAGAAGCTTAGGCTTAACAGGAAATTTGCCACCTAATTCCACCTTCAGTGCAAAGCTTTTAGGTTTTGTATTAATCAGAGAACTTCAGCTTACAGAGGCCATGTTTGTCCCAACTCATCCGTCAGTATTTCTGGCTCCACAGTATAGGCATGGTAAGAAACAAAATGAGCCTGAGGAAGAAAGACTGGGACCAAGGCCCAGATTATCTCTGTCCCCTGCTACTATGGGACATAGAGATTTTAGACTTATTTTCTTTCTGTGCCTGTAACAATAGGTATCATTGATCTTGGAATCTCGGAGAAAGATGAGATGACAATAGGAAGATGAACCTATATTGTTGAGATCACAGTCTAGTTTGGTTTTGCTGGTGGTCAGTGATGGAATCAGATGCCAAAGGGACTGCTTCATCATTGAGCCTTGAGATGATTTTGTCTTTGCTTAAGTGCTAAGTGTCACCTCTCAGAGAATCCTGTCTTTACTCGTCCTAAACCACCATTATACCTTGTGGTGCTATTAGACTATCCCCTGTCCTTTATTATTTTGTTCACAACATTGTCAATTGTTCTCTACTGGAAAGTAGCTTTTATCATAGTGCTGTGTTCTCTGTTTATTCCCATTGCTTGGAACTGTGCCTGAAATGTATCGAAGGAGCAACAATTATTCAATAAATTTTATAAGGAAGGATTGTACTATAGAACCATGAAAGTATGAATTCAAGAGGATGTAAAAGATGCTTGTTTCTGATCTTATTAAGTTTCCTAACACAATTTCTTTCCTCTAAAGCAGAAGATGTTATACCCAATATAATATTTTCGGGGGTAGCATATATGTGTCTGTGCTTTACAAAATATGGGATTTTATTATTTATCACTGAAATAGAATTCTTCTGGGCACTGGAGATACAGGTTTGAGCAACCTCACCCACCAACTCCATAGAGTTTGACTTGAAACTGGTTCCATCCCTCAATTAATCTGTGTAGCTCTAGCTTGTAATACATTTCCATGACACTACATACCTTCCCATTTGATTGGACACCTGGTCCAAGTCGGGTCAATCACAGGAATCTGGAACATAGAGTCCAAACAACAATGGCAATCCCCTGTCCATAGTAGGTCCACAGGGAGTACTTAATCATGCCATGCTTGCATTATGTATTAATGTGCAGAAATTGCATTAAATGTACAGAAAGTAGTAGAGACAGTTGGGGAGAGTTAGAGAAAAAGCAGGGAGGACATAGAAGGAGATGGGAGAAGAGATTATTTATTTGAGGAGAGTTTAAATGCTCATTTGGTTCTTTGAATTATTTTCTCTTTTTCTTCCTGTGATTTGACTGTTCAACATTAACTTAAAAATTTAAACTAATAAATCTTTTTTATCAAAGAAAATTCACAGCTGTTTTTAAAAAGAAACCATATGCAACACTCAAATGGCCATTTAATTAAAAAAGAAAAAAAACAATAACTACTCATGAATCTTTGATAGTTCAAACCATAGCAGATTTTCTATCCAGTTTTGAGGTTGTTCATTATCTGAGACCAAAGACCTCTGAAGTAAGAACAGGTAGGGAGATTCTCATCAGAAGAAAGAACAAAGCCAAGACTGAAAATCTGGAAGAGATGGGGTAGTGTTGCCAGGAGTAAAGAGGCACTGAGGTTTAGCCAGTGGCGGCACTGGCTTCAGCACTTGCTAGCCACCATGGTGAGGAGTTATGTCTGGGCCATGGGATTTCTTCCTTCTAAAAATACAGTCTTATAGGTCTATGCCACATCTTCAAGTATATGAGTCTAAACAAGAGAAGGCAAAAAAAAAAAAAAAAAGAAGAGAAATATGAGGTATGAGGATCCCTTCTATAAAGGCCATTGATGTTCTGGCCCAGGGTAGAAAACAAAAACTTGTAGATCCTAAGTGGGAGCAGGCCATTTCTTGTGGAGGCAACAGGGGCAGGGATGGGCGGGCATTGCTTTAGCTGTCGTACATGGGGCATCTTTGCTTTCTTGTATCCTACAAAGGCTCCAAGTAAGACTGTAGGTGGAGAAACAGGACTCCTGAGATACTAAATTTTGGCTAACTTCAAGAAAAGGATTCTAGAATACTAGATAGAGCCATTGTTACAAGAAACAATTTTCCATTGACCCCCTCCCCTCCCCAACACACACCTTTGACCCTTGTCCTCATCCTGTAGCCAGATACCTATCTGACTTATCCTTTAAATCTGTTCTGCCTGACCACAGCATCTTTAGTACTAAGTCAGAAGCAGAAACTGGACGAAATGGTTTTCTTCCTAATAAGGGCTCATCGATTCTTATCTTGTCTCACAAAATAGGAACCTCCACTTTTTCACATGACTGATATTGAGAAAATGGCCTTCAACAGTCCCTGCACCCTTTATTTGCCCCTTCCACCACCCTTATAGTGCTCTGTGAGATAGGAAACAGGCAGAGGGCATCATAACACAGTCTTCTGCTAGATTTCTTCTCTAAGATTGGCATGCATGTCCCCAGCCAAGTTGAGTTTTCTATGTTTCAAGATTGTAAGCTCATTGAGGCAGGTTCTGCTCCTCTGAAGGGTCAGACCTAAGGGGTCCTAGTTTCTCCGTCTGACTATACATATTTCTGCAGCCCTCTGTTCTCACAGGTTCTAATACTGGAAAAGAGGATGAAGTCTGGTAACCTGATTTTGGCTATAACCACTCTCTCCCCCCAAATTTAGCTCGAACAAAATGCCAGGCATTTTAGTCACTACCCCTTATCTTAGTATAAGGCCCTTCATGCAGAGGAGAGTGGCAATTAACACCTTAGGATCCTTAAAATATCTTGACCAAACACTCTCCTATGTAAGTGTGGAAAATAGAATCTACCACTCAGTATGTTGCTATAGAGATTAAATATAAAACTAACTACAACAGATAGGACTATGACAACTCTCACCCAGTAGTAATGTGGACAGAATATGGGGCTTCAAAACTTTTTGTCTGCATGATCATTTGCCTGCTAGGCTTAGATCTGCAGAACTTTCCCCCAAAGGACACTGAGGTCATTGCTGTATACAATATCTTGGGAAACTGCCTCCATGTTTGACAAGGATCTTGCTGTGCAGGCAACCTTGGAACAGTGTGCTGTTCATAAGACTTGCCTATGTCCATTTTATGTTTATTAGCTTAGAGATGAAGCTAAATGTTTTTAATACATGTAGGAATCAAGTACCAAGTTAAGCTAAAGAAAGACCCTGTATTTACATGTCTTTGCTTGTATATTCTATGCACATACAAACACACACACATGCACAAATATCTGATCAGAAACCTAACCCCATCCCATACCTCTCAGCAGAAAGCTGAGTGCAAAGCACTACCAACAGATGCGGTTTGGGTAACTGTTCACTGAGCAGCTTTCAGTACATTTCTTTTACACAGAAAACCAATCTTTTTTGTATTTTATTTTTTCCTCCTCAAGGGACCTTAAAATGCATAAGTCAAGAGTGGGATAGTGTTTAGTTAAGTGAAAACTGAGCCTCTTTGGGTATCTAAATATCATTCTAAAAATCATGAGGCCCTTCCCAAATTAGAAATGCTATCAAAGGCGTTTAAAAACCTTCCCCTAAATAAAACATCAAATACTCCTGATACATCTTCCCAATTTATCATGCATGCTGCTAAAGCTAAAAAGCAGTGTGATATCATGGCCTGTTGGTTCTCTAAACAGACAACACAATAAAGAAGAAAAGAGGCATATCCTCTTCAAATAACCTGCAATCAAGAACTCCAGAAATATACTGTGGCTTCACTGGCTAACGGAACCCAGGAATCTGCTTTTCTCTTTCAGCATGCTAGAGGTAACTGTACTCACAGCAGGAGATCCTTAGGGCCACTTGGCATTCGTAGCAGCCCTCACTTTCTTTTAACATGTGTGAACACCAAGGCTCAGTTCAGTTCAGTTCAGGTGAGTTGTTCAAGGTCATAGAGCTCAAGTGGTCTAGCTGGTCTGCAGCCTCTGGAACTAGCTCTTGTAGACCACGTTGGCCTCAGACTTACAGAGATCTGCCTGCCTCTGCCTCCTGAGCGCTAGGATTAAAAGCGTGTGCCACCACTGCCCAGCTTGTTGGGGGTCACCACAACAAAAAGGTTTCTCTTAAAGAGTCACAGCATTAGGAAAGTTGAGAACCACTTTCCATTAGGAAAGTGTAGAAGGGTCTCAATGGATTATGCGTAAATGTGAAAAACTCATGGGGAGAGAGGAAAATGTCAAATGTGGACTTTACATTCAGAAAGACAAGAACTCCAGATGTTTTTAGAGAGATTACATGAATTAACCTAAGCCAAGGGTTAAGTATAGTATCTATCAGGCATTTAGTCAATTATTTGTTTTTGTCTTTGTGATCATTGAGTGTCATTGTTTATACATTCTGCAGAATATTGAGTACAGAGCTATTGTCTATGAGTTTTTAAATAATGAGAAAGTATGGAGGAAAAGCCATTCAGTTGGGTACATACATTGGGTTTTTTATGATAAATTAGGCCATGCTAAAGTCTATATTTTTCTCTTTTAGGAAAGAAGATGCTGGCAGCTGGCAGTTAGAGGATATTTAACGGAGAGCCAAGTCAATATGGACAGCACGTACATTGCATGCCCATCCTAATAAAGCGGTATGTGGTTCTGAAGACAAGGGCTGGCCAAAGACACAAATTAATGACTCAGTGTATGTATAGGCAATGATTAAAAATACCATTTGATACTAATAAATGATAGAGAGCTTTAAATGTATGCATTTTGTGTGCTAAATGATTTCATTATAGGAAAGTGACTTAAATCACTCTTAGCTAATGGCTTTAAATCTCAATATAATTCTGCTTTCAGTATTACTTTTCTTGAGAACTCTCTGTTCTCCATTATCGTTTTAACCCTTGGCTCACAGATGATGAAACAGCATAGCAGAATATTAATTGTTTGCTGTAGTTTGGTAGCCAGTGGGGGTGAGCCAAGGCACCGCTTTCATACACAATTTTATTCCAATATTTAGGGTGAATCTACCTACAGGGCTATGGAACAATTATTGCACTTTTCCTGATTGAAATGTTTGGTCAATAAAAGGCAGAACTACTTAAATGGGTGGAATTCACTTCTCTGAAAAGAAACGGGAATATCCCCAGCCACTCACTCATTCCTGTATACCTGGTGCATGCAGGGCACTAAGGAATCAAGAGCGTTAGTCTCTGATCTCTGGGGCTTCCATTTCTACTAAGGAAGAGAAATGCATAGGTAGGTAATTATAAAGCCATGCCATAAACCTTCAAGGGAGGTGAGACCAATGTTAAATAATAAACAGAAGTCAAATTCTAAAAGTAGGGACTGGGGAGCTAACCTTTCTGAATCCCTGAGTGGTGGCCCATAGTGGAGAGCTTACAGGGGACGAAAGTACAAAAATATTGCATTTTCTCTCCTGGCCACCTTGTTTTTGCATTGTCCCATGAAGTTCAGATAGGAGGGTAAGTTTTCTGGCCCTCTGGTGACATGTTTTTTGATGCCTCGTTCTCTCTCCATTGGTAAGAAGTGGTTTAGACAGGGAGATAACCCTATGAAGACAGATGTTGAAATGCAAAANATATCATCTAGTGATTGTCAAGTAAATGAAGACAAATTTGCACTAAGTCATATCTTGTTTGTTTAGTCTAGGTGACCAAGGATGTTTCTTAATATATTCATTCGTGATATAGTAATCTTGCTGTAGGTGGGTACAAGAAACCTACTATCAGATTAATTTCATATGCTGATTTTTTATGTATGTGTGAATGTGTGTGCATGTGTGTGTGTGTGTATGCGCATGTGCCTGGGCACGCATGGGTGCTCATGCGTGTGGGTGCTTATATGTCTGGAGGCCAGAAGACAAGCGTAGGAATGCCAGGAATTCAGGAATGCCATCTGCTTCCTTTGGGACGGGGTCTCGCATTGGCCTGGAGTTCATCAATTAGGATAGACTAGCTGGCCAGTGAGGCCTAGCCCTCCTGTCTCTGTCGTCCAGGCACTGGAATTGCAGGCATGTGTCGCCATCATTTCATGTTTCTCCTGTGGGTTCCGGAGATTGAATTTACATCCTGGTGCTTGCAATGCCAGCACTTTATTAGCTGAGCCATCTTTATAGCCTCCCGAGTTCTTTTCTAAGTTGTGGTTTTAAAAGCTCCTATTTGAAACATGCCTCTTAAAATCCTACTGTCTGAATGGGGTATCCTCAGCATGTCAAACTGAGAGCAGAAACATACTTGTTTACTGCTGTAGCTCCAGCGCCAGGACAGAGTTTTCTGGGTAAACGGCAGCTTGTTCAGAAAATATTGCCGAGTAAATGAACAAAAGTGCCATAGTAACCGCTGATGATGTTTGGGGAACGCATGGGCAGTCAAGTTAGAAATGCCTATCATGTTCAGGAATTTCTCAAACATGAACCAGGAATAGGATTTTGATTTCTAGTAAAAATCTTCTCACAAAGAAATTATAATGGACTTTCTCATTAAAATAAAAAAAAAAAGTTCGATGGACTGCCTCATATGAACCCAGTTTAGTGGTGTTCTTCCCAGCAGGCTTTCTGGTATTTATCTCCCTCTGCTTTCCATCTATCAATAAAGAAGTCACAGTGTGATTTATCTATGGCTAGCCATCAGAGCAACCTCTAATAACTACACGGGAATTTAAGAAATTGACTCTTTTGTATCTCCCAGTCATATTCTCTGAGGCTGTGCAACAGAGAAATATAAATAAAGAAGACGAACGGCTTAGCCCCACACTCTCCATAGAAAGGGAATTCAGCCATGCTCTTTGGAGGGCAGACAGAGCTCGTCTGAGAGCATTCTCTAAAACAGAAAGGAGGCAGGGGTGCAGTACTGAACTCTGGCCTCAGGGGGGCATCAGAGAGACTTTCATTTCCTCCAGAGCTGCCCAATATAAGGCAGAAACCACCAAAGCAAGTCTGCAGACGGTGGGACCTCGTCTTCCAAGTTCAAAAATCTAGAACTAGTGACATATGAATAAAAGAAGGGAAAGGGAAGCTGAGGCCAGCTGGTCAGTGTGGACCATGTCGCTTTGGGAGAAAATCGCCTTACCCTTCAAGTACAAAAATGGACCGACCACCTTGGAAGGCAAGAAGTGAGTCAGCAGATATACAGATCCCTCTACCCTGGGATCACCAGGACGAAAGAACAACGGCATAAGGGTCAAATATACCTTTCTTGTTGATCAAACTGCAAGCCGTAAATTTAGCTGAGCAGTCATTTAGCATCAACCCCAAGGAGGCATCCAAATTCCCTTTCTCTAGGCTGAATGAAAAGGAGAGACACTAATAGTTAAGCAGTATTCCCCTGAGCCATCTCTTCTGGGATGCAGATTTGTTTATAATAGCAGGTTAATTGCAGATAAGGTTAATGTTTGTGAGTCAGCAATAAACCAAAAAAGCAAGCAATCTGTTTGATCTCTTCTTGGCTTGTAACACTTTACCTGGAGGGAGCAACACTGCAGCTGATCAAGCATTCTTTGCTGAGATATGTGAATTTCTGTGTGATGGGGCTAGAACCCGGGACCTCACAAATGTCAAGCAAGTCCTGTGTGATCAGTTTTTGTACTGGTCATAGGTATTATATGATTCAGTTAGTACAGAAATATTACGTTAAAAATACTTAGCAGCTCAGAGACTCTACACAGGTATCCCTTCTCTCGTCTAAATGGCAGATGAAAAGCGAAAGTTAGAAATTAACAGCCAATAAACTGCCTTAAGTAAGACACAGAAGTTGAACAAAATGGAATCTTGAAATGAAAAATTTTAAAGTAATTTATTTTAAAAAGGAATTAAAAATGCCTGGGAAGACTGTAGGATATAATATGTGCCAGATGCTTACAAATCTAAGAAAAAGGGCTGACACTCAAAGCAGCGACGATGTAGATCAGAGCTGTGAGGCAAAAGTCAGGATTCCTTGACTGACTAGAAAGATGATATCAAATAATGTTTCAGTGGGGAAATAACAGGGGGCGAAGAAAGGGATATGATACCGGGCATGCATGAATCATATGATCTGAGCAGGCAGGTTGGTGACCAAAGCATGGCTGGGAGCTGAAAGTCTTTCTTCTGAAACCCACACACGTTGCTGAGGGTTTCAGCTGCATCGGAATGGCAGCTATACTGACCAACACAGCCTGTGGGTGAGTAGATGAAATTTTATAGTGCCCGGGAGAGTTTTTAAAAGACTGATTTTGAAACAGGAAATTATAAACACTTGCTTCAGCATAGCAGTGGGGCTCCTGGCTCCCAACCAGCATACCCACAGGAATGCCTTGCTACCCAAATGAGGAGGAAAAGATGGGAAAAAAAATTATGTGCAGAGGTCTGCAGTGTAGTGTAGGGATTGGGTGCTTGCGTAGCATGCTCAATTCTCTGGGTTCAATCCCTAGCACACAATCAATCAGTCAATCAATATATCAATCAATTTCTCAATCTATTTCTCTATCTATCTATCTATCTATCTATCTATCTATCTATCTATCATCTATCTATCTATCTATCTATCTATCTATCTATCTATCTATCTATCTATCTATCTATCTATTAATGCATATTCACTGTGATTCACTTGACTAGTAGGAAAATAGACGATACAAGAAATAACACAGTTCATTAGCTTACAGCCTGGTCTCCGCAGTCAAGCTGCTACATTTATTCCTGGTTCTGCTCTCTGATGCATCATTTGGTTTGTCTTGACTCTACCTCAACTCCCTCACCTACAAAATCAAAATGATATGAGTAACTTGGCTACAAAGTTGTTACCAGCACTTGACGAATTAGCAGCAGAGGTGACTCAGGCCTCCCCAGCCCCCAAAGTGCTTTGGATTAGTCACCGCCTTCGTACGTCTGTCCTTTCAAATCAAATTCACGACTTAATAAATGCTATTTAGTGTTACATCTGACACATCTGACTGTAGTTTGCATACTTCATTTAAAATGAGAATCCACTTGAACTTGTTCACAGTTAGAAATGCAGCAATCTCACTAAAGATAATTAGAAAACACAGCAATACAAATAGCAATTCTGAAACCTCTTTTCCTTCATAAGACTAATTTTCTTGAACCAGTTTCTCCACTCACCTGCTTCCTTGACACTGTGATTCATTCTTCCTTTCCTCTTACCTGAGAAAGGTTCTCTGGACCCAGGTTCACAACTTTCTCCTAAAGCTTAAATGCCACCACAGCCCCAATTTCCCCTGGGCAGTGAACCTGGAGGTCAAAACATCACATTTTTTCCTACTAATGTTTTCGTAAATAGCAAAAAAGGGAAATTTCCTCATGCTTCATAGTCAGAAGGAAAGTAACAAAACCTTTAGCTGCCGTTTCTTCCTCTGCAGTGATGACGTGTTGGCTTTTTTGGTTTAGTGTTTCTGTCAGTATCTGGAATTTTGAGGTTCCATCTTGAGAGTGGTAACTACAAGGTTAAAAAGGGGAATGCATGTAGTTCAGACTTCAACCTAGCTCTGGGATATCGGGAGCCAACAAGAATCAGCAGCTTAGCAGGAAAAGAAACCTGTTCTGTCCTCCACTGAAGCTCCCAGCTCCCCTGGATCCTAGGTTTGGACACTGGTCCTATTTGTCACGCAGCATGAGACATGTAAAGAATTTCCCCCTCCCTGCCCCTCATTCAGTGCATCTGCCAATTTGGAAAACTCAGAGGAAGGGAGAGAGGTTTCTATACCATGTTTATTATTCAAATATGCATTCTAGGACCTCGGCTCACCTGGTTCCTGACCTTTTAATTTCCTTGGCATGAGCTCATCTCAAATAATTTGCTCTAGAAAAATGGAAACTACAATTTCCTTCTGGCGAGGGGCTACATGTCCACGTAGGTATACATATCCTAAAGAGTGATGGGAAATGAAGTTTTTTTTTTTAATGAATTGCCCTTGATGAACTAACATTTCCCTTTACTTATATGGATTAAACCACCCTGTCAACAGCAGTCCCTGGATGTTAGCCAGGACCTGGTTGCTTTGTTATTTATATCAGTTTCTGCTCAGAAATCAACTTTAGGATATAATATCTAATCCTAAACTTGGCATTCTAAGCCTTCCATGGAAGGCTCTAATTCTATTCTAGAAAATTCTTCTGCAGAAGCTTTCTGCTACGTTCAACTGGACAGACATTTTCAGGGTTCCCCGAGCAAAGATAGCTTCGCTTACATAACTTGAAGTTGTTTACTTAGCTGATCGTTCTAATTTCTATTTAACCTTTCAAAGCCAGCTCAAGTCCTATGTCCGCTTTCATTATGCCTTCCTCTGAAACTGTATTCCTTGCTATTGGTCTTATTTACTGAGAAATGAATTACTTACAGTCTCATAATTTTCCCTGATGTTTTACTGCTTTTTCATTCTGGTATTATGTGATGTTTTATTACTTTCTATTTCTATTAAGATGGTTATATGCTAAACTTACTGAGGTCAAAAACCATATAACCATGAAATTTTATACCCCACAAGGGGTTCATTTATGTATCTGCTACTTCCTGATTGATCAATATCTTCCTATTTGGTTGATGCTTGCTGGCAAGGGATGACATTGCAGAAATGTATCCAGTGCTGAGGCCAAAAATCCATGAATTTTCCTACCTTTCTAGAGCTGTAAAGCAATCTAATAGTTTAAGAAGCATTGCGTATTGATAGTGCATCATTTAAAAAAAATCACAATATTCTTTTGCTTCCTCTTTCAATTTCTTGATTAAATTGTTTTTATTTCTACTAATGGTCAAAGCCAACATGCTCTCCTGAAGGCCATCTGCTACAAGGTTGCTAGGAGTCACCAGAGGATCAATCAATTGTTAAGTGATAACCTTGACTCTAGGGTTAACATTCAGAGTTTAGGAACATCGTTTAACAAATTAAAGGGCAGTCTGCCTTGAAACTGTCCATATTTTAAAAAGTAAAATTGTCAGTTCCTGGGAGCTTTTACCACGAAGGGATTACAGAAGTTGTAAATTATTTTGTGTTGGGAATGCCTAAATGTAGAAAACAATAAACAAACAAGCAGGTACCATCACAGGGTCGTGTGACCGTCTCCTGGCTCATCCTCACACCCCTCTGCTCCTGCCTCTTTCACCACATTGTCTTGGATTTTCAAAATTCAAACTTAAAATGAGGGAAAAAACTTATTATTTTCCTGCTGAAGATTGACAATGAAATAAACATTAAATCTTTGTCCCAGTTACATTTTCCTTTATTTTCTCAGCTAGCTAGTCTATATTTAGCTGTGCAGTCGTCCACATTACCTCTTTCTCCCAGCTCTGCACCCTTTGGCAGCTTTACCGCAGTCCTGTACCCCTTTCCTCATCTCCCCTTAGCAAATAAACCAAGCAGTGATTACTAATGTTCAAGCACACAATTCAGGAAGCGTTAGGCTTTTCATTTGACGCAGCTACGCAGGGCTGTCTGGATGTGCGCTATAATGTTAGAGCATTTAAATAGACTCTTGTCCGTATTTTTGCTTCCACCTTCCACCAATAAAACATAGTTGTTTATTATATCTGAAGATTTCCGAGTTATAAACTCCCATGCAGCTCCATAATCTTGGATAAATTTCCACTGAAGCAATTTACATCTCCATACAGTAATATAATCAGCATATACATACATGGAAGCACACGGCTTTTCATGAAAAGGAAAAGTAACCCAGAAATAACCAGCTGTGGATAAAGTAAACCTTTTACATAGACAAGTGATTTTAGTATCTCTAACACAGATGATTGGAGTTATGACTAAATAAACATAATTCAAAACCTTTGGGAGACGGGTCTTAAAAAAGGGGGTTGTACCAGCATTTCTTTAATGCATTGGATCATATACATACATACATACATATATATCTGTATCTATATATCCTTACAGATGAAGCTATCACTCTTGTTTACTAACTGCAGAAAGCTAATAATTTTAGTCCTGACACTTTCATGATAATTATGAAAATCTAAATCAAATAGATATTTATCCTTATAATGATTTTTTGCTCATGCAGAGTCTCTTTATTTCAGAGAAGAAAATAGTTATCATGACCTCAGCAAAATCCTGCAGTGCCATAATAGAAATCGCAGGAAACCTTGGGGTCAGATTCAGCCTCGCACCATGATCCTTTCACCTGCATAACCCTGAAGGACATGGTCGGGTTTTCCCAAGGAGGACCACACTTAATGTCAAAGTCTAAAGCAATCAATCTGCCATGACCAGTACTGATAGGAAACATACAAACTCCAAACCATGGCCAAAGAGATGAAAATTTCTTTTGGCTGTGTATGCATGTTTATACCTAGTTTTGAGAATAAATGGAGAAATAAGAGGGATTCATCCCTAAAACTGATTCTACTTAGTTCAGATGATCCACATTTTTAAAATCAAAAATTTAGGGAGGGAACTGTCCTATAAACAGATCGTACTAGCTTTTCCATATATGACCACTTCAGCCTACCCAACATAAACAGACATATCTACCCTGCGTTAAAAACAAAAATCTAACAATTTTCATGTCATATTGGGGATAAGTGACCGTTTTTAGAGCTGTGTTTATTTTCTGTCTAGAACAAGGCACAGGGAGAGATACAGAAGATTTCTACAAGTAGTCTATTATTTCCTGAAGCTACGTGGGAGGTGAGGAGGAGAGCAGGCAGGCAATTTTCTGTAAATAAATCCCTGTTGACAGGATTTATTTTTCTATCTTCCTTTTAATCTAGTATGCCAGCTCTGCTAAGAGTTTCTATAAGACCAGGATCTCCAAGAGAAAATTTGGCCTCCAGCCCTGGCCAAGCATCTCTGCAGCAGGTAATGCGGCGCTGCCGCCTGATCGCTGTCCGCGGTGCTGAAAGGTCAGGGCGCCGACGCGGGCTTTGGGCACTCCTGTCCAGGGTGCTGAGCTCAGGCCACCGCAGTCCTCCAGGCGAGCCCACTGGGCCAACCCTCCGCGGAGCTCTTCCACTCATCACCACCCGCCCGCTTGTAACTGACATGGGGCAGGCGGCATAAATCAAGTCTGCGGGGCACGGAGGCTGCTGTCGCCGCCGCAGCTCAGCTTGCCCAGGGCGGGAACTCCCCCTTTCTCCTCTCGCCTCCTCAGCTCCCACACCCTGCTTTCTATCTCCCTTGGGTAGCAGTGCCCTAAGGACAACAGTTAGAACGAACGACAAGATCGTGTTTTGCTTTTGCTTTTTGTTTTACAGAAAAAAAAGGAAAGAAACCCACAACCCTAATAACCTAAACATATCCCCAAACTGCATCGCAAGATGGAAGAGGGTCCCACGGCTGTTTCAAAAGAGTAAGTTATTATTCTGCACGCATCCTCGCTGTTTCTCCCCACCGCTCCATCTGCAGTGTCCCCATCCATTCCCTCTCCAAATAGCTAACCTCGAAAATACTTTTATGTAGCCCCAGGCAAGAGTCTAGGCAGACTTGCACATAGGGAATACCGCACCCTAAGCGCACCAACACTTGTATTTGTCCAGGCTCACTTAGACTGCCAGCTGCGGTCCCTTCTGTTTATGCGGCCATCCAGGGCCGGGACCACGATCCAGAGAGGGGGCTCTTTACCTTGGCTTCTCCAGAAGATGCTGTCCGCCGATCCCTGCAGGTCACAAGAGTGAAGGAGCCACCGGGCAGGGAGGGAAGGAAAGACAGCTCCTGACCTCCCCGAGGTTTCGTCTTCAATGCAACGTGAGCTCTGCCCTCATCAAAGATGGCCGTTCCTTTGACGTCAGCAGCTTTTAATAGCCGGCTCCTCGAGGGGCGGGGAGGAAGTGTGTTGGGGGAGGGCGGAGGGAGGAAGGTGGCTGGGGGCGGTAGGGGAGGAGCCGGGAGGTGTGGAGTGCTTGACTCAGCTCCCCGAACGTTTTGCAGTAAACCTTTTTATTTCAATTTTTTATAAACATCTAAATGGCCCGATTCTTCTGACTCCATTTTAGCACGGTCTTGGGAAAACACATATCTCTTTTGACTGTTTTCCCGATGGCCTATATATACCTTTGCTTATGTGTGTATGCATATGTGAATATATGGATGTGTACACAATTATAATGTAAATACATACATATTTACATGTAAAACGTTCCTCTGCCGACTTGTCTTGGTTGAGAGAGTGAGAAGAGAGGAAGGCAGGAGTAGAGGGCTGGTGATGTGAGTGGTTGGGGAAGATTGAGGTTAAGATTTATTTTCTCCAAAGAGGTCGGTCCGAAGAAGCCTCTCCTCCCCCCCCCACCCCCCACCCCCCACCGCTTCCGCCGTCACCAGCTTCTAATGAAATCAGGTTGCAGGGGTTGCTATTTTAATGAGTGATTATTGTAGCAAAAAGCAGCATTGCAGGTTTGGAGTTCTCATTTAATCATGGTCCGTTGGGGAAAGGCTCCCACTTTCTTTTAAAGTACGTCAGAGCAATTATCACCGAGGTAGCACTTGAGCTGGGGAAAGGATAGGGAAGCTAGTTAACCCCTACCAGCTTGGGTTTGCCAGGCTCAGAGCTTGGAGTTGAGGGTTGTTTGCCCGGGGGGTAATAGATGACGCTGTTTCCGGTTGAATTTGCAGTCGGGGCCTGTGTGCTGTTCGGGTTTCTTAGAACACCTCCAGAGAACCGCGCATGCATGTCCAGACATCCGGAGGGAAAGTGACTAGGACTGGACGGAATTCGGGAGGGTCACTCATTATGCAAACCCCCGCACTCGCAGTGGCTGACCCTACCCTCCGAAGCTCAGGGCCCGGTATGAGCAAGGATGCCTACTTCTGCTGGTCAGATGAGAGATTAGAAGTAATAACCACACAACATAATCCTGTTTTCGCTTGCTGTGCGTCAGGAGCTGGGGAGGGCGGGCGGCGGTATGCAAATAGTTCGGTGGTTCAGCTTCTGGATGATTCACAGGTGTTGGGGAGGCTGTCGGGGTTCTAGGCGGGGAGGGAGAGCTGGGGAGCGCGTGGGAGGTGGGGGGACCTCGGCTGAGGAACTGTTTGTACTTTTCCGCGGAGGATGAGATTAGAAGTCGTGCCTTGCAATCTTAAAACTTGATGGCCTCTTGGGCGATGGAAAATCCTTGTCTCTTGCCGGAGGCGGGCGGGGGCGGGCGGGGGCGGGGAGGGAGAGCAGGGAGGCGGAGGTGGGTGGGAGAAGCGGAGGTAGGTGGCGTTTAAAACTGGGTCTAAGTCTGAAAAACAACGCACAAACGCCCCGCTCTCGACAACACGACACAGGCGCGCACAACACGTACACACACTTATGCGCGAGTACGCGCGCACGCTCGCACACCGTAGCTTGCGGGCTTTAAAGCTTTAAGTAACTAAGCTTTTAATTGTAGGCGATTGCGGGTTGAGAAAAGGGAGAGCTGAGGGAGGAGGGGGAAGATTTGTAAAGGGATTGCGCCAGAAAGAAACATAATTCTCCTTTTCTTAAAGATAGCCCGTCCCAAAGGATATTTTGAAATGGTAATGTTTGCGATGATGATGGCGTTTAAATTTCTATTAAGTCCAGATTCCTGAAATATTGCTGCTGCAGTTTGCTTACTTAAATTATTCATTCAACATTTATAATTTCTATATGATAAAGAAAAAAACATGCGTGGTGTTCACTCAGTTGCCATTCAGCTCTTACTCTCATTATAAAGCTAGCTTAAAAATGTAATTTTTTTTTTCAGTTAGGATATGACTTGGAAAAAAAGGCAGCATGTCAGAAAAAAATCAAACCACCTTGCAATGAAGAGGAAAAAAAATATGGGTATTGCCCTCTGACTAGAAATCATTCAGGCAGAAAGTTTGTGTAAGAGTGGAGGCGGGGGATTTTCCAAGTTAAAAAAAAAAGTAACTACGTCATTGACGGAGCCTCATTCTGCAGGCAAACATGATGTGGTAGTCACCAAAGGGAACTGGTTGGTGTTCTGAATTTTCAACTGAAGATTCCTCACACTGACATCCTCAAAAAGTACAGAGTAGGGAAAAGTCAGACTGACTCAGGGCATCAGAGAAAACATCTCCGGCCCTGCAGAATGAGGTGACAGCATTGTTCACATCTGTATGCTTCTTTAGAAAATGATGCTGTTTGAGCATTTCCTCGTGCTTGGGGAGCACAAAGGTCTAATCTGAGAGACACTGGATAAATAAAAGTTTGCCGTGTATGACAAGATAGTCCTTAGTATAATTTGAATATCATAGTGAGATTTCCCCCAGGACTGTTTCCATTGTTTCATTAAAATAAAGTAACACAAAAACCCCCATGATGAGGCTTGCCAGTGACTCGGGTTTACAAGGGTCTGACACATACAGAGAAGTAAGGTGAAGAACATTTTGCTACGAAATGATTCAGCTGTTTCTGAGTCCTCTCTACAAAGAACCAGTATGTATAGTAAGTGACTAAACTTGAGGAACTCGCTGCTGTGTTAGACAGACATTTATGCTATGCTAATGCAGTCTCTCAAAGCTCAAGATTTGTAGCAAAGAGGAAGGCTAAGGCAGGAGCTTCACTGTGAGCTCAAGGTACAGCCTGAGCTATACAGGAAGTTTGAAGCTAGCCTGGGCTTTATAGTGAGACCTTGCTCCAAAACTCCAAAATGTAAGTAAATGAATGAATACAGAAAACAAACTAAAACCCTTCAAAGATTTATAGCTGGCTCAACAACTACAATTTCATTTTTAAAAGTTTCTGTGAATTATGTTTCTTGTTTGACAATTTCATACATGCATATATTGTATTCTGATTATTCTCTCTTCCACATTCTCTCTTATGCTTTCCCCATCATTTTTATAATCCCTCCTTCTCCCGTATGCCTCCTACTCTTCCCTAGGTTTACAACTACAGGTTTTGCTTTGTGGCCCATTTAGTTTCACTAGGGGTTATCTGTTTAACCCTTGAGTTGGAAGTGTTCAGTGGAGCTTGGTAAGGTCATCGGTGGGCATACAGCTGAAGGCAATCATCTCTCCATTCCCTGAAACTGGCAGAAGCAAACAACTCAGAAGTGAGCAATAGGGCCCCAGAGTTCCTCCTCCATTCATACCTGACAATTGACAGGCTCGTTCTTTCGCAGACCTATCGCAGGTGTCAACTGATATCTGAGTTCATAATTCTCATGACGGTTTCTTACCCAGTAGATGCTGTTTTATGATCCTTCTCCTTATCTTCTGGCTTTTCTCATTCTACCGCCTCTACTTCCCCAATGTTCCCTGAGCCTTAGAGGGGCTGGTACAAATGTCTTATTTAGCCCTCATCTGAGCACTCATCTGTCACTTAATCTGAGTAGTAATGAGTTTCTGCATCTCCATCATTTACTAGAAGCTGACATTTCCCTGATCAAGGCTGTCAATGGAGTTTGCCTTAATATGTGCAGAAGGGAGCTTGATACTATGTAAGTTTTGTAAAATGTTGTAAGAGTTTTCCAAAATCAAATCCGAAGTATTTTAGAAGTACCCAGCTTAGAAATGCGTTTTGCCAATGTCTTCCTTTGGGCTATACCTGGCACTTCCTAATGATTCATCAAAATCTTGGAAGGACACAAGGCTTGGGCAAAAGAGCACATATTTAATAGATGAGCTCTTCTGCTTCCTTGGTTTTCTTTCCACATGACTTGTCTAACCTGTTCTTGTAGCTGCCCCCGCCCCAAACTCAATTCCCATACACAGTTGCTCTTGGAAAAAATAAAATGCTACAAGTCTAAATTCGGAAGCTACCTTTGTTCCACAAAGCATCTGAAACAGGGACCTATCTTGTCAGATATCCAAGAATATTAGTTCTTTCTGGTTTAGTATGCCAAGAAAAAATAAGATTATACACCTACAATTTTTAGTAATACTTTCTTCTTTACTAAAAATTGTGTAATGGAAGAAGATTGCCCACAACTGGGGGCTGGAAGCCTCCACACTCCTATTCCTTTATACACCAAAATTATAGACTTAATTTTTTTGAAGTTGGTATACAGAGTAATAGGTTTCACCAGATCACATTCATCTATACATGCAATTATACTTTGCATTCGTCCATCTTCCCTTCCACTGTGTTCTCTATGATGCTCTCGCCTTATCCCAGCTGTTTACTTTCCTCTCCCTAGTTAGTTTCTCTTTCTATTTTCCTATTACATGTGTTCCATTACCCTATCACCTGTCCCCCATCTCCCTTAAGATCTCTTCTCTCCTGATCCCATTTTGAGATTCCCCCTACACTTTTAAATTAGGGTTCCATAAATAAGAAAAAACTTGTGATAGCAATATAACTTGTGGTATTTATAAAACTTGTGTATACCTGGTCACATTCTAAAGCATCTCCAGGGCTGAGCATGGTGGTGGCCAGATAGAGAAGAGCTTTGTGACAATGAAGGATGGAGGGAAGAAATGGTAGTCAATTCAAAGAGACTAATTGAAAAATTGTCAACATCGCCCTTCATGAAGTCTTTCAAGAATCATGTCTGTTCCCTCACTCTACCGCAGTTATCTGATAGGCGCACTAGTCTCAAAGGAATGATGGGGCATATAGGATCATGTCTTGTTTTGTGAATTATTGATTAAATATCTATCATTTCAATGAAACCTCAAGTCTCTGAGAAATGACATGAAACCTTGCTTTAATATGGAGGTTTATGCTTCATTAGATAACAGCTAGATATGTGTCACTTATTTGCCCTAGGCCTAGGCTTATTCATCTCTATTAGTCCATTCAATTAGTCAAAGCCTAATACTTATCATTGTGCTTGGTATTGGAGTACATTGAAGCGGGGTAAACTAAAGGAGACAGATGAGAGTTAGACAGAGTAAATAATCTGACCAGAGGCATGGCTAATATGTGCACAGCTGGAATTTGAACTCAAGGATCCAAGTTCATAATCACTGTCTGTTGCTGCTACCCTTCAAGTCCCTTAAACTCATTTCTCCCACAGCTGATCTCTCTGCATCAATATATTTGTGTATGCCTTTTTTCATTAATGACATTAGAGGACATGAATCTGTGATCCATTGGTTTGGTTGGATAAATAACAAATTTGATTTGGGGCACTTACAAAGGAAGGGTTGTTCATGTCAAGTAAATAGAAAGAACATATTTAAAGAAGAAAAGTCCAAAGTGAGGCAGGACGGAAAGGAGGAAATTATGGGAACACTGGAGAGAAGCCCACTGCTCAGAGTCTGGTTGAATTAGAACCTTCTGTTAGTCTAGAATCAAGAATTCCAACACAATTAACAGCATTTGCTTAAGGCAGTCTCCTTTCTTAGACACAGATCTACAGTTTTCTTGGACTCCCACCAAAGCCAAATATATAGTAAAAAACATGTCCTAAACCACCTGTGTAATCCTAGTGGCTTCTGGTTTGCTTTTTTTTTACTAGATTATAATTCTATCAAATTATATGGATATCCCCATATAATCCCCCTCATTAAGAAGAGAAATAAAAGGAACAAAATGGTTTCTTAGCTGTCCTTTGAGCTCTAGATTGAGAGGCACCAAAAGTGGCATATATGTCTACTGCTAAGACAGTTTCAAATCTCCCCAAGAAGCCCACACCTACACTGTTGTATGTATTATTCTTTCCCTGAAAATCTCTTTCTCTTAACCAACATGCTTGAAGTCTACATTGGAAGTGTGTTTTGATAAATTGTGACACTTCAGAGAGCCTCATAGCCATATTTTCTGGTGGACTTTGTTCTTTCCCTGAGTATCTTTCTATTTTAAGAATGTCCAGCTCTGTTTCATACTGGCTCATGATGCAATTCTCAGTGTGGAAGGCAAGGATCCAGCTGTATCTGAGCAGGGAACTCTAAAAGACTAAAGGAAATTTCCATGCTGCTGAGAGCAACAAGTGGAACTATGCCTTCATTCCTGCTACCACTGACACAAAAGCATAATGGAGGAGGAGACTCCAAGATTGATTCCTAGTTGAGTTTACTAAGAATGAAAGCAAGCAATACTCAAAGTAACTTAACAAAGTTATCCGGAACTCATAGCAAAACAACATCACTAGCAGTTTTGGGAGGGGCAGAATAGTTCTTATATAAGCATCGATGTTGAGTGCTAGGAATTGGGGTGGAGATGAGACTTGTACAGGTTGGAGTGAATGATTCAGGATACTGCTGAGAATGGAATCAGCACATCAGTTCCATTCCACTGATACAACAGCGATGCTCTGTCTGCCAGCCGGCTTTAGCTAAGCACCCCATTCTCATGTCACAGTAGCATGCATTTACAACCTTCGGGCCATTTCCAGTACACTTTCCATTTTACTGACTATGGGGTCATCTAACCCAGTACTCCTCCCTCCATTTTTTGGAGTTCTCTTCATTGGGTGTATTTTTTTTCTTCCTTCTTTGTTGGCCTTTCCATTTCCACAGCAGATGGGTTGAAATGGCAAAATAGTGGTTCCCTGCAGTTTAATCTGGCCATTGCCCCGAGTTCCACGCAAGCCCCCCTGGAGCTCCATATGTCCACTGTACCTGTTTTAAGTTTCCCCCATAGAAGCCTTGTAGACTAAGCCAAAGAGTAAACATATAAACAAACAAGCAAATGGAACAACCAAACCAAAAGAAAAACCAAAACCCTAACTTGCCCATTTCTACAGTTCTATTCAAGCAAAAGCACTATCATGCATACAATCTCCATTTTATTCTAATGGAAGTTCTCCGAAGTACATTTCAAAGTAATCAATACCTTTTCTATATAGAGATCTTACACTACACAGCTTGTTGGCAGTGAACCATGAACTAGTACAGAAAACTTCCTATCGTAAGTCTTATAATGCAGAATACTGATGCATCTTCTGAAGTTCTGGACTGACCATTGGTACATAGAGAGTTAGTATCCCATTTTTGTACTGAAGGTTGTTTTCGAAATTCCATCCCATGCCCTTGAGTTTAAGCATCATTTTATAGATAGACATTTATTTTCATATGCTTATACTCCTTTACTCTCATGAGTTTCAGAGTCATCCTTCTAGCTTCGTTTTGAGTACTTCTATCTAAACCGTGGGTTATCAACTGACTTCTGTGTGAATGACTAATAGAAATAAAACAAAGCAAAAGAGAAAACTAGACCATGTTTGAAAGGATTTGCTGATATTAGAACCCCTGTGCACTATTGGAGATAGTGGAAAATAGTCACCATGGAAAACAATAGTAAATTTTAGAAAGGGATTTCAAAAAAGGAAAGAAAACTGAAAAAGCAGAAGAAAAGAAATTGCCAAGAGATCCTGTGATTCTACTTTTGAGTACAAACACGGACCAAAAATTCATAAAGAAGTGATGTCTGTGTACATAGCAACATTCACAAAAGACAGAAACAATGCAGAGTCCATTGATAGACAAGTGTAGACACAAAATGTAGTCCAAAAATATAATGTATTGCCTTCAGCCCTAAAAAGAAAGAATATTCTAACACATGGACAAGAAAGAAGCTTGAGGATATACTGCGAGGCGTATCAAGCCAGTGACAAGAGTACAAATACTGTGTGACCCACCTTCTTGGGAGATCTGAAGGGCAGCAATTGAATGGTGGTGTCTGCATAGCAAAGGGGAAACAGTTATGTTTTAATGGGCATGGAGCTTTTACTTTATAAGACGAAAAGATTTCTGGATTAGAGCACTGCTGATTGGCACATGGGAATGTGGATGGCTTTAATGCCATCTTGTATACTAAGAATGGCTTCAGAAACTACTTTGCCAAAATTAAATGACACATGTGCCTTGGGAACTATTTTTAGAAATCACAGTTTTACTATGGTGAAGTGGGTCTTGAATGCTGACCATTAAACACTAATTTCCAAGTATGTCTATGATTTTGAGACTCTTGGTAAATGGCAGAGAGTCGGCAGGAGTCACCTTGCTTCCTTCCTTCTTGGACTTTCTATCTACACAGTCTTTGTTTCCCTTTAAAGCCCTGGAGATCTAGACTGATGTGTTTCCTTTACTAAGAATAGAATATCAAGTTAGTTATAGTAAAGACTCTTGTGTTATTAGGGTACTTTTCAAAACTGTGGAATAAGGTTGGCCTTCCCATACTTGTGAAGTCCTTAAACCTTGTTCATAGGGACATTTTTCACATGTGTGGAGGCTGGAGGTTGACGCTGGGTATTTTCATCAGTCACGTTTCTATCTTATATTTTAGAGACAGTTTCTCTCTGCACCTAGAGCTCACTGCCTGTCTCTGCAGTCCTAGGTCTTTGTAATAGACACACAGCATTTTATTTTTAATTTGTGAGACAAAGCATTGTCTTTAGATTATCTTCCTTTCCACCCACAAGGTCAACCCAATTTCTTTTTGGTAGAGTCACTCTTTTACTTTTGTTCCCTCTTAATCTGCTTATGTTTGGGTTATAGTTTATTTGGACTAGGGACCTGAAATTCTGGGTGTCCTAGAAAGCCTTTGCTTAAGTAAAACTCCAAAATAGACTAGTCTGCTCATTTTGCAAGCTGGGGAACAGAGGCAAAGGAACCCTACTGCTTATCCTTCTAAGTCTAGGCAACAGTTTTCCCCACACACGGTACATACTTTAGAGTCATTTCCCATGTGCGTACATGAGTTATCTAGGGATCTTGATAAGATGCGCCTTCTGCCTCATCATAAGGGCTATGGTGGGGCAGGAGAGTCTGGATTTGGAACAGGCTCATACTTCCAGTCTAAACCGACTAACGAGCCTCTAGATAGATTTCAGCACTGCAGATCCATAGTATGTTCATAACTAACCCTGTTGGTTCCAAACCCTGCACTGTGGCTGTTAAGGTATCAGCCATAGATTTCCTGCCTATGAGGTTTGTGAGCATGCTGTGAAGTAAAATTATAAGTTAAAAGTTAGAGAATTACTATATCTTAGGTGACAGGGAAGAGAAGAGGGGCTGGCAGCTGAGCATAGGACTATGAGAAGTCAGCAAGCTTGTGACATGTTGTGGCGAGAGGGACTATTTTGCTAGTAAAGTATAGAAATTAAGACCGTAATATCTTAGGCATAAAATGGAGACATCAGGTAATATAATTAGAAAGTCTGGCTTCTGGCCTCAACTTCAAACAAAGCTGGATTGCTTCACTGAGATGAATTAGCTGGTGTCCTGTTGACTCACTCAGGGCAGTGAATCTGGCTGTGTTTGCTTCCTCAGTGGTCTGGTTTGCTTGTAATTTCTGCTGAAGCAATGTTTTGCAGATCCTGATTTACTGAGTTTGGGGTGGAAGCCAAGAACCCCTACCTCTGAAAGAGCTCCAGGTGATGCTGGTGGTGCTGCTAAGGGCCTTGCTTCCCTCCATCTGTGGATGGGCTGAAGTAGCTAGTGAAATTGTCCTCTCCTCTGATGAGTGCTTCATCTTCATCGCCCTCCCTTGTAACTATCTGGTAGAGAGTTGGAAGCCTCCATATGCTTTTCTCTGCTAGTATGGCAGTAGGAAGCAGCTTTTCTGCTAAAATCACCTTGCTACTTCAAGACTGTAGGAGTTTAAGGCACTGGATTGAAGAAATGTCCTGGCATCAGGTTCTGTAAGGTCAGATATCCAGCTCACGAGCCTCATTCTATTTACTAAAGTAGGCAGAGATGACTCCGCTTCCTGCTGCTCACTCTTTGCTCTCTGCTCATAGAATAAAGAGCTTATGGGTAACTTCAGTTGCATGAGTGGACTCTGCTAAAGCCATGTCACCTTGACTAACAGTCCACTTGTCCCACACATAGGCTGCTGAGTCAGGCCAACTGTAGCTTGTGATCCATTGAGTTCTAAGTTGACTGGCCGTCCTACATTACCAAGGCACTATATAACTAGAAGATTTGTGGGGTGGGGGTGATTTAAAATCCACTCTAGGACTCGTTTCCTTTGCAAAATGGGTAAGATAATAGAGAGTTCCTATAGGTGTTAGCTAAGATAAAGAAGAGGAAAGCTTGGTCCAGTACTTCAAGATCTGGCAGAGTTAGAGCTTGGGTTTGCCAGCAGACAGCTCATTTTAAGATGCCTGAGAGAGAAAACCATGGGCACCATGGAGAAAAGAAGGTGTGAGAAAGGCAGAAAGGGAAGAAACATTTAGGGATCTCTGTTTACGGCAGCCCTTTCCTAGGTGCTTCGTTATTGTATAGCAACCTGTTTATTCTGTCGTCTCTACTAACGGATGTGGCCAATTTTACTACTCTCCAATTTAGATGAGGAAATTATGAGTCAGATAAGGGACATAACTTTGTCACATCATCTAAAACTGGGGTTAAAAAATATAAAAGACATAAATGCATGTCTTCCATTCTAATTTTCTTTCCTTTCCATTACTAACTTCCAAGTTAAATTTTAATCACATTATTATGTTGGTGAAAACTATTTTCTTTAAAAATCTTCACTACACAATAAGAAAACACTTATATCCATACAGATTTTCAGTAGAAATTTTTGTTTTTCTTTTTTCACTTAAATTTGTGGATTTCTTTTCTTTCTAGAACCAATCCATCTTCCCATGTGTGTCTTTTTCTCTCTCTCTTGCCTGTCTTTCCTCCTCTCTCCCATTTTTTCATCCTTTATTCTTTTGTTTCTTTTCTCTGTTTTTCCCCAGAACCAGATGCCTTGATTCCCCTGTGGTTAAAACTCAAGTATAGCAAACTCAGCAATCTGAGGTTAATCTCAGTAGTTTATTTGTCCTTGAAGAAAAATAATTCTCTTGGCAATTTTAAGACTCTTGTTGGAAAAGCATCGTAGGTATACATAGACTGTATATCTGTATTTTAATTTTTTTATTGTTCAACTATGGAGGAGAATGTCTGAAGCATAAAGAAGGTCTTAGATATGGCCTCCATGTTGTTTGTGCTAAAATGTGAGGTCGTAGCTTTCTGTTTTGTCTTGTTTTTGTTTTTTTTTTGTTTTGTTTTGTTTTAATCGGCAGGAAATCATGCATAGAATTCCCTTTGTCAAACTTGATTCCCCACTTTGACAGCTTTAGCTGAGTACACAGACTTTTTTCATTCATATTTGTGGAAATGATAGTTTCAGAGCCCACTATTTTTTTTAAAACTTGGAAATCCAGAAGATGTGGAAGTAGATGGTATATTAATCTGAAATATTAACAAAGCTCTTCACTTACTGCATGGCTTGATTCTAGAAATCTAACTGGGCTGACAAGGGAATGAAGAAAGGACAGAGTCACCGAACACATAACAGAAAAGCTGGGGTCGAGTGGGCTGTGCTCACTCGAATGGAACAGTACTAACTATGCATCGGAGCACTACCCACTATGCAGCAACTGGGCGACTCAGTTTGTTTTGTACAGCAGGAGAAGAAGGAGGAGGAGTAAAAATTTAAGTCAAAAAGGAAAAACAAACATTTCTACTGAAAATCTGTATGGCTATATCTATTTTCGTATTGTGTAGTGAAGATTTTTTAAAGAAAATAGTTTTCACCAACCTATAATGTGATTAAAATTTAACTTGCAAGTTGGCAATGGAAAGGGAAAGGAAATTAGAATGGAAGACATGCATTTATGTCCTTTATAATTTTTAATCCCAGTTTTAGATGCGAAAAGGTTATGTCCCTTGTCTGAGTCATAGTTTCCTCATCTAAATTAGAGAGTAGTAAAATTGGTCACATGAGTTGGTAGAGGCGACAGAATAAACAGGTTGCTATACAATAACGAAAGCCCCTAGGAAAGGACTTGCCATAAACAGAGATCCCTAAGTAAGTAGTCTTAGTAAGAGGTCTCTGTAGGGTAGTAGTCTCAGGTTTCAGCCATCCTGGACAAGGAAGTACAGCTGCTACTTTTTACAGGTCCTAGTTGATCAGTAGTGAACATTGATACTTAGACCATTGGAAGGCTTGACCACTGACTCTTCCACTTACCTGGAAGAAGGCTCTGTCAATTCCTGTAAGTCTGAGGGACTGGTGTCTTTGACATGGCTGTATACATGTCAATATTACACATTCACCCAGGACTTCATCCACTCCTTACACATCCACTCAGGGATTTCTCCATTCCTCACATTCACATTCATAATGGCTTAACACAATGATAGTTTATCCTTTTCTGGGCCAAATGTAGATCAGCAGAGCCTTTGTTAGCATACTCTCTTAGGACTTCTGCCTTAGGATATATCTATCTATTACATCTATTTATCTATCTATCTATCTATCTATCTATCTATCTATCTATCTAATAAATATATTGATGTAGGTATTTCTCAAGAGTCCAATCTGAAAACAACAATAGGATAAAATTCCAGGGGCTGGAGAGGATGCTCATGGTTAAGGGCTCTTCTGTATGATTGAAGTTTGGTTCCCAGCACCAAGGTGGTTTACAAGTGCCTATAACTCCTACTCTAGGGAATCTTCCAATCTCCATGTACACCTACCTACCCTACCTACACACATGTGGCATGCATTCATGCAGACAAGACACATGCATATAAATAATAAAAACCAATAAAAGTAAGTCTTCAGAAAGAGAAAATTTCAACTCCTTAGCTGGTCACACAGTCTAAGTTTGTGGAAATTCATCAAATATTTTTTTTGACTCTCCTGTGTATATGATGCGTTGAAATAATAAAAACATCCTTTAAGTTGCTGGGCTACTGAAAAATAGTTTTTTTTTAATTAAAAGATACTATGCCTTTTAATAAGCTTTTATTATGTTTATCTATATAAGTTCATATATGTGCTCAAAATTTATAAAAATAGAATTGGGAATAAATGAAATAACTTTCTTCTTTTTAAGGCAAATTAATCATAACGAATACCGAAAGCTTTTAATGGCTGGGAAGAATGCATCACCTTTGACCTCTGTCCCCTGCTCCAACTTAAATCAATCACCAGTGTGACAAAGTAATTTCATTATCTACCGCAACATGATTTTTAAGTCCAACACAAAGAAACAAAAGTTCAAATAAGATAAACTGGTTTTTATTATAAATTTATGAAAATAAAATTTACAGAGGCCCCACTGGAATGGTACAATTGAAGAAACAAACTGGAACGGAAACATAAGACCTTGTAGCAATAAAACAAGGGCCAAATCTGAAATGGACTTCAGGGAAGCAGGAATGAGACAAATTGGCTGGCTCAAAAAAAAAAAAAAAAAGCAGAAAAGAAATTGGCTATGAAACAATCACAGCATCTAAAGTTGATTTTGATAATTTAGAGAAGTTTGGGAGGAGGAAGGAAAAGATAGCTCAAATCCTCAGGAGACTTGTGCTATGTTCTATAAAATGTTCAGATGGAAGCAGCCCTCAAATAACAAATGCAATTAGAATGATCACATATTGATTGCATATCTGTAGTCTGTGAGCATGCTCCACGGCTGACATTTCAGAGAGATGCTGGGTTATAAGCCACTCAGTGATGAGTTAAAAAATATTTAATTTGGATGAGGAAACTGAGTCCCAGTGAGACTGAACAACGTGTGAAAGGCCACCAGCCTAAAAAGTAGGTGAAAGAGACACAGAAGTAGACATGCAAACATTGACTTTGCAGAAGGGAAAGTTGAGGTAGAATTATATCTTTATAGTGGTCAAGGCCAGTGCTGAGAAGCAAAGGGAAACCAAAGGAAGGGATTTACAATGATCATTAACTTGTGTAAGTTTGTGGCAGGTTAAAAAGGGCTGTCAATCCACGGACACTCCATTGCTCTATTCATTGAGACTGTGTGGGCTAATTAATGCCTTTCCCTGGAATTGAGGGTATTTGTAACTGATGGCCGAGAAAGGTTTTGGAACATGGAGTCCAATCACAGAAGTCAGGACACACTAGTAGAAGATGATGGCACCTTGGGCTAAGTGAACAAACTAAAGATGAAGAGAGGCAAAGAGACTGAACATCTTTTGAAGGTAGTTAATTTAATATGAAGACCAAATGTATGTGAAAATGTATGACTTTAGTAGCTAGGTACTGCTAATTTCCTTATGGCTGTGTTTCTTTTAGGGTGATAGTAAGATCTATAGCCTCTTTTCCAGGCTATAAATATCTCAAGAATGCCCCTCTTCACTCTCCCTGTCTCATAACTGCCATTCTTTTCCAAAGAAGACATTTGTATTCCTCAAACTTGTTCGCCTGGCCCTACGAAGCCATCATTTTAGATAGATGCATTTATCCAACTCTCTTTTAGGAAATATCCAACTGTTTTCTTACTCCACTTATCATTCTCCATAATCTCATGAATTGATTATTTTTAATTTTTTAAAGAAATTTTTAATTTATATTAAGTATGTGTCTGTTTGTGGTTATGTGCATGCCAAGGCGGGTGCCCACAGAAGCCCAAGGTGTCAGATTTCCCTGGAGCTGGAATTCAAAGTGGTTGTGAACCATCTGACGTGGATTCTGGGAACCAAACTTGGGTCTTCTAGAACAATGAAGCATCTATTGAGCCATCTCTCCAGCCTCCATAATTGTTTTTTGTTATAGGCAGTCAAGATGGTAAGTTTGGGAAAAGATGCGTCCCATCTCTGCCCAATATGCCATGTGTGACATCTGTGGCTCTTTTCCTAGATTCCCGCCTTTAGCAATCTAACTAGAAAATGTACTCATCAGTAATGTCCTGAGATATATCCTCTTATTAGTCATGAGGAAGGTGTGTAAATGCCAACAATATTTTATGAAGAGAAAGTAGCATCACATACAAAGGTTCGGGATCACAGGCTCTGTGGACAGACTAAGTACATCATAATCCTAGCACAATTCAGCACATTGACATGTGTCTTTAACTGTAACAATTTAACAATATTCCTCTCATCTGTATGTTTGCTATTATAATTTACCTCTACTTTCCTACTCTTTTTTTTAACTTTTTAAAATTGATTTCATTGAACTATTTTTTCTCTGATCCCCTACTTTCCTCTCCCCTTTACTTCTACCTTCCACCATGGTCCCCATGTTCACAATTTACTCAGGAGATCTTGTCTTTTTCTACTTCACAGGTAGATTAGATACATGTATGTCTCTCTTAGTGTCCTCATTATTGTCTAGGTTCTCTTGGAGTTGTGAATTGTAGGCTGGTCTTCTTTGCTTTCTGTCTATAAGCCACTTATGAGTAAGTACATATGATGTTTGTCTTTCTGGGTCTGAGTTACCTCACTCAATATGATGTTTTCTAGATCCATTCACCTGCTCTGCCTGCTTTTCTGCCTGAAGATGTCATACTTTTCATTGGACTATTATTCTCTTATTTATTACTTCTTTCCTTCTACCAGAAGGACTATTTGTAATTGTCTCATTTACACATTTGCTCATGTGCTCATCTTTGATTCAACTGTTCCTTTATCCCTAGCTTAGAATATGCTATTAGCTCATGAAATGTCTGTACAAGGCCAAACTCATCAGTCAGTCTGGGGAGAAAACTCAGACTAATCAATGGTTTGCTGTCCTCGAATACTGTTCAATAGAAATGCAAGTGAGCTATTCATGCAGTTTTAAGTCCTCCTGCCACACTATCAACAAAGGCTAAAAAGGAACAAGATCATTTTACCATTGCTTTATTTCACCCTGTTTTTATTACAGGATAAAACGGAGTCATATTTTATGTGAATGAATTTAATGTCTAGGCCCATCACCCATATACAGGATGTAAAATACTTCCATTATGTCCTTGGATTAGACTTTAGACCAGACAGTCTTCACAGCACTTTCCAGTTCTTTTTTATCTATTGATTCCCTAACCACTGGTGTTTCTTGATTTTTTTTTCTTGGTTTTAATCTTGGCCATTATTATCATTTTTGCTCAGCATTTCTCCATTAGACTTTCCAATTTCATCTTTCAAAACCAGAAGCAGATGGGACTCATTATCAGTGGGGTGTTCTTCTGATTAAGAAAGGACGGCACAGGGATGAAGAGGCCTTCTGAACTGTCAGAAAATGATAGCTAAGACTGTTGATATCATTATTCTGGTTAATAATGTGCAATGAACACAAAAGAAACATGCACATGCAGAGAAAAGACCAGAAGAGAGTAGAAGGCCCTTCCAAAGGGTAGTAACGAACAGACATGAAGCAATGGGAGCCACCATGACAACTATTCCACCATACTGATGTTACAGTACCCTGCTGGTTTCTCTAAACATCACTTTCTTCCATCAAACAATAGACATGCTCTCTTATGTGTTGTGTTATACACCCCCAAAGATGCATGGAAGCCCTAACCCCCAGTACTTATAAATATGTCTTCATTTGGAAATAGGATCTTTGCAGATATGATCACGTTAAGATGAGGTTATTAGTGTAGGAACCTAAATGCTCTGTGCACTTATAAAAAGAGAAAATCTCTTATGCTCATATCGGCCAAGAGGAAAAGGCTTGGTGATGACTCAGGCAGTAGTTAGTATGAGGTAGCACAATCCCATGAATGTCAAGGATGGACAGACATCACCAGGAGCTAGGGACTGACAAGGAAAAATACCACTCACAGACAGAGGGATTCATAGCCTGCCAACAAACTCATCTCATCCTCCTAACCTCCAGAATTGAAACAAGAGACCTCCATGGCTTTAAGCCACCTCTTCTGTAGTTCTTTGCTACTGAAGTCTTAGGGGACAAATGCAGATCCCAGCTTTCCTGGTAAAGCTTTTGTCAGAAATGAGTGAGAGCAGAGACTGGGGCATTCAGCCCCAAAACTGGTTGTTCTGAGATCATGCTGGCCCCATTTCATATGGGGCGATGTTTTCAGGCAGGCTTGGATCGTAGAGCTGTAGGAGTATCACAGCTGCCTCAGGGCCCTGGAGATTGAGGGTTTGAATTTTCAGAGGGAAGAAATTGCCAGCTTCACTTGTCTTCCTGTCAGCCCCACTCCAGTTTTTGGTCAGATCCCCAGGCTTCTGCGCCTGCTCTCCAATCCCTGAGTTCAGAGCAGAGCAGGCCAGCAGGGCCTTGGATTTTTCCTTTTACTGCAGCAGGAGAATCCCCAAGCTCTGCTGCTGGCCTTTCTCCCACGTAACTCCGGCTCTGGGAACATTCCAGGAATGCAGAAGCTAAATCCAATCGCCCTTACCTTGTGATTCCAGTACTGTGACCTCCAACCAGACTCTCTTACAAAGAGAATGTCTGGGCATTGCTAGAGCCCGTATTAGTGCACAGAGACCAAGACCAGGAAAGTCTGGCATGATGGGAAGTCTCACATCTCTAAGCATTTTAGAAGGCTAGGTACCTGGAAGTGCTTCCAGAACATACCACTGGATGGTCTCCTAAATGATCCCCGTTGCTTCTCATCCACTAACATTGCTTGCTCTCTTTTTGTTTACTGGAGAGAGTTTTCTTTTTTCTTTTTCTTTTTTTATCAAATCTCTGCTTATTGAAGTGATTCACAACTTTGAGAACTTTAAAACATTGGTTAAAATGTCAAAAGCAAGGAACTTGAGACAGATGGCCTGAGTTTGAAATGTATACTTCATACTCGCTATGTGTCCTTGTGAGAGTCACTCCGTGTATCTATAGTGGAATATTATCGTCACTCTCATCTGGTGAGAGGAAGTAGCATTGTTCTGAGAACCACCTCATAGAATGGATCCAAACTTGTTCACCTACCTATGTAAGGGTTTAAAAAGAGAAATTCATTCATTAATTTGTTTTCATCCAACTAGTAACTATTTAAGGCCTATTTGTGCCTAATCCTTTGCTAGATGTTAGGGTTAAATAATGAATCACATATTTGAAGTATCTGCTCTCATAGATCTTAAATTATAATGCAGAAAACATGAAAGTAGCAAACAGATGCATGAATATAATTGCAAATAGATAGTGCTAATTTATCATAATTATTAAGAAGGAGGAAAATAAGATGAGGTGGATATTAAGGAGGGGAGACCTCTGGTTTGGCCTATGAATAGAGTTGTTCTTATCAAAGTTTGATTCTAATTCTTTATACCTGGAGGGAAAATCTGGCAGGCAGAATTTGGCTTCTTTTTTTTTTTTTTTTTTTTCCTGTATCTTCCAGTATACTCTGAATTCTCCACACACCTGTTTGCCCTACTGCTTCCTAGCTCTACTCATTGGATTCCAGTGTGTGTGTGCCTTCCAAAGGATGCTGGGAACTTTCTCTACAGAGTATTGATCAATTAAGAAGGGGTTTGAGTCAAGCCTTCCAAAGGATGCTGGGAACTTTCTCTACAGAGTATTGATCAATTAAGAAGGGGTTTGAGTCAAGTAATGCAAAAGTTTAGAAAGCAAGTTTTTATTGATGAGGAAAACCAGATTTGAAAAGGTTAAGCCTTCCTTTATGTAGTCCAAGCAATGTATGCATTCTGAATCCAGGAATTCACAAACCAGAGAAGGAATAGTTTAGCATCTGCTTATGGAAAAAGTCCAAGAGCCAAAGGAGCATCGAGTTCCCTACACCTAAAGAGAGAGGAGGAGGGGAAACTGAAGGTGAATGGGTCAGATATGGTTCACTCTGGTAAACACAGCAAACTCTGGGAAACATGGCTTAGAGAACACTGTTGAGCAAGCTTCCTTAGTTGTCTACCTCTTAGTTAGTAAGATTGCTACCTCCCAGGCATCCATCTTCCTTTCATGGTCCAAGAAAGTAGAGAAATGGAACTTACTTTTAGTTACAGGGCCGGGATTTAGTCTAAACTAGTGAGATGATTTCAACCCTCTATAGGGCAGCTGGTAGCAATCAGCACCTACGATTCCTCTGTTGACTCTTACTTGTTCTCAATTGACACAATTAAGATGAAAGGGAAAAACTCTGGAATACAAGGTCATGGGGAGAGCTTTATCTGCTTTCTTGATGATAGGGAAGCAGTGTTATTTACATTGGGCTTCTGACCAGGAGGGAAAACCAGCTCTGGAATGAAGCCAGCAGTGTGGTTTTCAGAGTGAAGCAACAGAAAGAAAAAATGGCTCTACCTGACATTGTCGAGCCCTTGAGTCAGGCAGGCCCAATGCCAGCCTCTGTATTTTGTGATTTAATATTGCTCTTTCTTGCTTAGTCCGCTTGTGCCAGGGTTTCTGTTCCTACAGTCCAAAGCATCCAAGATAATACAATAGAGAGAGAGAGAAAAAAATCACACAGTTCTGGAGAAATGGCAAAGCAAGAAAACCAGCTTCCTTACACTCACCAGTAGATACTAGAAACACTTCAGTGTTATTAGTGTTATCAGAGCTTTGAGACTCAAACTTGGGCTTTGGTTATTTCCAAAATGTGACGCTCAGCCACCTGTCCTTACAATAGCAATTTAAAAAGAGACAAGCTGTAATGAAAAGCAGAGGAAGGAGATTTATTCAATGTGGCCATATTTTTTTTTAGAGGAATAAAGAGGTGCCATGAACCCCAAGCCTGTCTTCAGGGTTCAAAGACAGACCTGGTTAAATTGAGGGCAAGAAGTATGTATGACTAAGCAACCTAGGTCACCCCTCCTGCCATCTGTCCCTCGTTGTATAGGATCTAGTCTTTCCTGAAAGATGGTCAGAACTCTGTGAAATCGCTTCTGGGAGACAAGTTCCTCCCCGAATGGCACCAGGTTTCAGCCTTTTCCTTCCCCCAGCATGGGATTCCAGGAGAAACTTCAATATTCTGGGGTCTTTTGTTTCAGCAGTCTGGTAGCCAAACGTGTCTCTCTTTAGAACTTTATCGCTTTCGCCAGAATGGTTATATCAGAAAGGTTATATCAGAAAGGTCCTATGCCAACAAAGAGAGACTGAAGTAGAAGGTAAGTGGACACATGGCACAGTGTAGCTGAGCTGCAAGAATATTTTCCATTACTCTTTGCTTTATAGAGAATCCAGGATCTTCAGAATAGAAGGCAAGTAGAAACGTTGAGAAAGCCAACTCGTGACTCTATCAAGGGACTCCTCCATAGGAAATGTGTAGTGATTCAGTAGTAGATGGGTACAAGGAGGGTTATTCAGGTTGAATGGGACTCAGTACCCTGTCCCAAGGGATAAATTTGCCACTAAGTTCCAGAGAGAACAACATCAAGAGCAGACTATATATTGCATAAGAAATTCAGTAAAAAATGTAGAACGTTTGAAATTTTGCCAGGTGAGTAGAGGACTATCTGAACTTAAAGTTATTGGGAGCTAACAGAAAAATTGCAAAGCAAAGAAGGCAAACTCCTCTCTGTGCTCTATCCCACATTAGAAGGGAAGATCACGCATAAGAAATACTGAAAAGTAAGAGATACAATCTTGAGACAACATTTGAAACAGAAACAATTCATCATTCATAAAAGTAAGAGTGAGTTAATCAAAAAGAGATTGAGGAAGCTCAATCTGCTAGAAACCACTTCAATATAGTGGTTGTAGTGGAGAATTCCAACATTTTTGCCCATTCCTGTGTCTGTGCCATTTGTCATGTGGCCTTATAATTTCTCTTTCCAATGAGGTAAAATCAAGGGCAGAATCAACTTGCGCACTTCTCGGGATCTGGGGCTGGCCACATGACTTGCTTCCGTGATCATTATGAAGCTGAAAGGAGGACCTTTAAGTATATTTCCCACAATGCCTTGTGAGCCATCGCCACAAGAGCACGCCCAGGCTTAAGAACAGAGCGGAGGAGAGCTGAATCCCTAGTCATCCCCACTTGATCATCCTAGATCGGCGGGCAGCTGCACATCTCTAGTATATTAAATATGAACTCTCTCTGCAGCATATCACCAAAACCTTAGTGCCTAAAACAACGCAAAATTCATATTTATGGATGTGGAAACCAGAAGTCTAAACTGGGCCTAAAGAGTTAAACATTCCTTCTAGATGCTAAACAGAAGAATCTGATTCTTTATATTTTCTGGCTTTTATAAGCCTTTATATTATTTGGCCTTTAACTCCTTCTTTTCCCGTCTTCAAAGTCAGTATCATAACCTCTTTATTTCCCATATAATCTCTCATTAAACTTTTAAAGAAGCTTGTGATTTTAACAGGCCAACCTCAGTAATCAGAGCACCTTCATCTCTAGAGACCCTTAGATGTATCACACAAGCAAAGCTCACCATGCAAGGAAATACAGTCACAGATTCCAGGGAGAAGAACAAGGATATCTTTGGGACCATTTTTCTGTCTTCGCTATCAATGCATGAACTATACATATCCAAATCAACCAAAACATATATACAAGCACCCAACAACTAATATATTTTATATGGGGTTTAGGGACCCTTTCTTGTGTAGAATTGCTATGCTAATTGATAACTGACATATGGTTAACAACTGAGTAACTTTTAATTGATGAATTTAAAATGATACCCTGTCATGAGTATAAATGAAAAAATACAGAGCAAGATGAAAACCAAAGAGTAATTAGAGTTACTTTGAATTTTTCTTATAAAAAAATGTCTATCTTCCCATAGTTCTTTGTTTGATCATGGAGAAAAAAATGTCAAAAAATAGAGCAAAAAAAGATGCTTTAGAAATAAATTTTAATCAAACTAATCTCAGATATGTATTTCCTGTATTTTGGTGCATATCCACCCAAAGATTTTCAAACACTTTTCCCCTGGAAGTTCAGTTGTTCCCTGGAAGTTCAGTTAATGGACTTAAAACTAGAGACTGAATTGACTCATGCAATCTCCCCGGCCTCATGCATAGAAATCACAGAGCATGTCTGACTATATTAATGTGGAACAGAGAAGGTCAGAGTTAATATATTTCAAAGTCGTGCACTAGAGTAAGATGCAGATACACACGTGCCTTCTGAATGACATGTTTCAATCTTTAAGGGAAAGCACAAAACTAGTGGCCAGAGAGATGGCTCAGTGATGAAGAGCACTTGATGCTCCTGCACAGGACTTGCGTTTGATCCCAGTGCCCATATGGCGTCTCACAACCACCTGTAACTTCAGTTCCTAGGGATCTGACACCCTCTTCCGGTCTCTGTGGGCACTGCATACATGTGGTTCACAGATATGCAGAGAATCACAGAAAAATACTCATGCACATAAAAATAAACAAAAAGAGAAACTACAACGTAGTGGAAACAAATGTGACATTTGAACCAGTGGAGAAACTCAGAAGGAAATGAATCTCATGTTCAGGAGCAGAAGGGCAAAACAAAGAAAAGTCTCCCAGAAGAAATATAAATAATAAGATACAGGGATAAATACAAATATGAAATTAATTACAATAAATGCAGTTACATTATGCAAATTGTAGGGCAATCATATTAATTAAAACTTGTAATTAGGGATATGACCCATAGAGCATGTACCCATCATGGCATGGCCCTGCGCTCAAACCCATACAGAAAACAAACCAAGAAGCAAGTAAACCTATCCATAGATGCATTTAATGTAAAAAGATCAAGGATGGTGAGAAATGAGACAATTAGAAAGGAATATGTTATATGAAACACACATTAAACAAGAGAAAGCTGCCATTAGGCATGGTCATTAAAAATACAAATGAAGTCACACACAAACTGAAGTACTGATTATGCTGCAGCAACCCAGAAAATAACCCAAAAATCCATATATGTGGAAAGATAAGTAGACTTATATGAGGGAATGCTGTGCAAAAGGGTAGAGCCATGCAAACCAAAACAGATAAAAAGAAATGCAGAGGGAAAAAAGAAATGACAAAATATCATATTCAGTCTGCTAATACTCAGCTATATAGAAAAACAACTCTCTATATTTTTTATGTGGATGGTGAAAATATAAACTTCTTGACTAAGGGATGTTTGGCTGAGAGAGAGAGAGAAACAGAATGGAGATCTGGCCCTGTTCTATAATATGTTAGTTGTTTAATTAATGAGATATAATTAATAAGTGTTAGCCTTATCATTGCATGTAGTTCTCTGTACGTTGAGAGAAATTTCGAAGTATAAGAAATAGTTTAAAATTTAATCATTAGATCTGTGTGTGTGTGTGTCTACATGCACATGTATACAGGTGCCTTTGGAGGCCAGAAGAGGGCATTGAAATCCCTGGAGTTGTAGTTACCATAGTTGTGAGTCATCTGACCTGGTGCTGAGAACTAACTCTGTCTTCTACAGAGGCTTCAAGTGCTTTTGAACAGGTGAGTTATCTTTCCAGCTCCGAGATTATAATTTTTTTTTCAGTTGTCATCTGCTTGTTCTTTTCACGTAAGAGCACAGCAGCTATAAACACAAAGCGGAGACACAGACATAGTTTAGGAGACCCTGACAAAACAAATGTGACACGCACAGCTCACTGCACCCAAGCACCACCCTGGATACGGACCAGATACAGACAGTTTTATTCACTGGCAATCTGTGTTCTTTCCAGGGTTGGAGGTCACCGGTCACACTAAGCATTGCCATCCATATCACTTGGGGCTGCTGCATTTGGCTCCAGGACCCACCCTCTGGCTCAGAATATTACTACTTCTGGCTTTGCAATAGACTTTTATTTCCCGGCTGAAGATGGTTTCATCCCATGGTTCACAACCCAACCCCATTCAATGCTTCTGACATTGAAATAAAGGACTTTTGTTTTCCAGTGGACAATTCTATTTTATTTTTCTAATACTATGGGGGTCAGTTTTCAAAGGGAAACATCATTTCCCCAACATCTTTCAAAATATTTTTTATTATTTTTAATTATGTACACGTGTATGTGTGTGAACCCATGAGTGCCAGTGCCCTTGGAGGTCAGAGGCATCAGATACCCTGGAGTTACAGGCAGTTGTTGGGCACCCAATAAGGATACTGGGAATAGAACTCAAGTCCTCTGTATATACAGTTTATGTGCTCAACCTCCCAGCCATCTCTCCAGATACCTAACATCCCTTCAAAGCAAACCCCGAAATGCTCAGGACCCAGGAATTATAAGTTGGAGCTTCTTTGAGGCATGGACCTAGAACACCAAAAGCTTTCAGACAAGATGGATTAATCTTGACAAATCTTCTTTTCAAGGAAGAAATAACCCCAGACACTAGTCAGAGCAAAGAACACAGGAGGTCTACCTCCTGATGCTCAAAAAGATGGCAAATACCAAATAGTTTTTTGGTTTTGCTTCCATTAATAATGACATATACAGATAAGAAACCTCAGAAAATATCATCAATTTAGTAAGTCAGAGAGAGAGAGAGAGAGAGAGAGAGAGAGAGAGAGAGATGCATTTATCATCACAATGTTACTTGAAACTTATTTAATAGTAATGGTCTGAGTCCCTAAGAATATTTGCATGCCCAAAAATTACCATTAAGACTCCTTAGCAAATATATTTTTCTGGTTGCGAACGAGGCTTCCTTCCCTGTCTTGTCAGTACACAGAGGACTTCTGGAGCAAAATGAATCTCGATTAATTTCCAACATCTCTTACTGTCACAGCTTGTGCTAGAAATTAGATTTTGTGACCAAGAATAGTGGAAAGGGACACCTGTTTTGTGCCTGGCTTCTGTCTCCTAGCCAAGGATCTCTATGGAAGCATGCCAGACTGTTAATTTAAATGGTCTCCTTGGACAGAACAGCAGCCCATGCCCTGGACCCTGGCAATTCCCAAAAGAGGACTTATTTACTATGTGCCTTGCTTTGTTGGCCACACTTTTCTTGCCAGAAAATGCTTATGCCTTCCCTAAATATTGAAATAATCACTTTGATGGAAGCATGTATTTCTTTTATGACAAACAGACCCTACATTTACTCTCTCCCAGCAAGCTAAGCGGCCGAACATAAGTTGGTGACACTTTGGCATTTGGCACAAATGTACCTGCTAGAAATAGCAACGGCAAAACTGTCAACCAGCTAAGTTGAGTGGAGAACAGCCTTCCTTTTTTTGGTAGATACATTCATAATAATAATTGGGGCTTATACACAAGTAAAAAACAATAAAATAAAATGAGACTCACAAGGGGATCGGATACAAATATAAAGCAACAACCGTGGAATAAATATTTCGCAAGAGCCTAGTCTTTAAAAGGATGCAAAGTTGTCACGATCAACCCTGATGTTCTCCTGCACAACTGGAGTATCCTAGGACAATAGGAAATGTCGCACGAGGCTGAAATATCAAACACTGTGCTCCACCTGGCCTTCAGATTTCCCACTCCAGCTCACTGTTCACTGCCTCCACTCCAACATGCTGGAATTCTTCTGCGGACCAGTGATTGGCTCCAGAGTTAAGAGGGTAGCCGTGGATGCTCTGAAGACAAATGTGCATCTTTGACTGTAACTTCCTTCAAAGACACAGTACAAGGGTTTCCCAGTGTGTGGTCCGGAAAACATCTGCAACATTCTCAGTGGGCATCTCTGCCTAATGTTTACTTCTAAGAACAGAGGCTTTTTTTTTTTTTTAAATTTTCCACTCACTGCTTGTAGCATCACTCAGCCTCTCCCACCTTTTCATTTCCAGCCGTTCGACAGGTCTGTTCTCCAGGCCTGAGACGACCTGAAAAGTCCCTAATCCCTTAGGCTATTCAGCATGGTAGTTCTTTAAAAAATCATTTCCACTTTTGCCTTTCACAGACTATTCCAGTAAATCAAATTATTTACTGCAGCATATGGAAGTCTTCTCCCTTTGAGTATGGTCTGCTAAAATGTTAGCTCTAAAGACCCCAGCACAGCACGTAATGAAAAGCAATAAACATGGTAGATAAGATTTCACTCGTGCATCTGGAAGAAAAATAAGAATCAGTCTCAGAATTCATCACAGGCCTTTATGAAAATCCTCGCCTCTCCCAGCTCTCAGAGCCTGCAGATTTTCCCCTCCTCTGAAGCTCTTTCTTTTTGCACACCAGCTTTTTCTGTAGACTCGCACACATGTGGCTTTCCTGTCTGTTCCGTCATCTCTCTCACCCCTCTCCTCCCAGTTCTACATTTTCTCCACCGGTAATTTAGACTCCACCAAGACAATTGCATAACAGGTCCCCAGCCAACAAAGGCAGGAGAAAGGACACAGCACTGAAGGATCAAAGAGAACACGGTCAGAAGCAGGGAGAAGAGCGGGGGGGGGGGTCGGGAAAGGCTGAGAGCCCCATCAGATGACAGGGGTCACACTCAGCACACAAATAGACAACTATCTCTGACATATTAGGCAGCAGCATCTCCAGGCCATAGCACATGGAGATGAAAACCAAATCTGGAGGAGGAGTCAGATGGTCCTGATTGGTTCAAGTCCAAGCCACACCATCAAAATGCTAAATCCTTTGCTCTGTGTAAACGGAACCCACTGTCCTGTTTTCTGAGTTTGTTGAGTAATTATGAGAATAATACTATCCGATCTTCCTTTGTAGTAAGTTTGGACAATGTATGCCCTAACCGTGGCACACTGTTTATTAGAATCACTAGGACCTGTGTCTTAAGGGAAATAACCTTTTAAAGGAGCAGAGTATCAGGACAGTAGTAAGACCAGAAGTGGTAAGATCATGGTTCTTACATGATCAGAGGAAGATGGGTAAGCTCAAGGCTTTAGTTCCTTTTCTGCTGACCAGGAACGGAGATTTAATTTATCTATGAATTCTTGTTGGCTCTCTGCCACGTGACTTCTTTGCAAGGCTGTCCATCAGGAAGTGGAGCTGTGACTTGTTTTGACTAACAGAACGATGTGAAGCGATGCTGAGAATGTTCTGAATCTAGACCTCAAGGGATTTCATGCAATTTTCTTTTTACACTTGGAACTTTGACTCTATCATGTGACCAAGCTCAGGATGGGCTGCTCAAGGGGAAGAGACGCTTGGCCTAGTCACCCTCAGACAAGACTTTAGTCACCAAGTTCAGAAACAGAACTAAGGATATCTTTAAAGTGAGCCTGTTTGTTTTTGTCTTGAGCTAGTATGTACCATTTAATTTAATGGTAATGTTTTCCACATTTAACGGACACTAACCTATCATGGCTCTTAAAGGGCATTGAAGAAGGAACTCAAGGCATGTGTTTCAGCCCCCTTACCTTTCTCTTTGAGAGCCATGAATTTGAAAGTACAAAAGCACCATTTCTTGTTTCCTCGTCTTCAACCTTGAATACCCAAGCTACTTGTTGGGTATTCAGTTATGCCAGATCTCATTTTTCTGCGTTCCAATGTAGCTTACAGTTTATGTGACCTATGAGCTCTGATAGGATGTTCTGCACCACAGCCTCAGAGGCTCACAGGGCTTCAGGGAAGGAGAAGGCACCTGTTTCTTTGGGGGGTGGGTATCTTTCAGTCTGTTGGTGATCTCTTCTATGTGGCCTTGACTTATAGGGGGACTTTCTACGGGTGGTTACAAGAGGGCAGATGGGAGTTGGTCTCCCATATTGTGCTTTGCTGAGTGGGATTTCCAGAGAAACGGTAGGTGAGAAGAGGCAACAGCAGCACCTACCATAGGATGATGTTTTCGGGCTTACTGTGGGTTACAGTCACCTGTGCGAACTGTTAGGAAACACTTGCATAACAGTGACTTTCACGGTGACAGAGGTGACCTGAGAATCGGTATTATTTTAAACCAAGCAGTTCTAAGATCTAGCCTGGGCAGAGACTTAACTGCTAAATTAGGGCTATTGATAACCAATTATGCCTTAACTCCGGTGTGCCCGGTAAAGCTATAGGTTTCCTACCCTGGAGGAAGCCACGGGTTCACGTGGTCTAGTGGGTGAGGAGTGGACTCAGGTAGGAAGGTAGCAAGGTTAATTAATGGTCCCTAGTCTGACGCATATCAGCAATCACCTCCTGTGAACAGGAACTGCCAGGCTCCAAGGCAACTTTTCAAGTTCGATTTTGAAGAACTTTTTTTCCTGAAAGCTGAAGGACACACAATGACACCCTCGATGAAACAAGCAGATTAGCTTCGGTGGTCAGAGAGGCCTGCCCGCCCGCCCTCCGTCCCAGCCAGGGATTTAAATGGATAGAGAGCTTCTGGAATAGACGACCTTTCTGCCTGTGGAGCTCCAGCCTGGCCACTGGAGGGGGTGGAGCATCCCAGGTCTGCCGCTGCGAGGTGGTAAGTGTTGTTTTTCCTCAGCTGGTTGGAGGACTGAATTCTCCTCATCTCTAAGAGGGAAAGTTCTGGCCAATCACAAGAAGCCAACTGGAGACTGCGAATGTGAGGATGAGATGGCAAAAATCTGTTCTCAGTGCCGCAGGAGACACACCTCTCGGTGCGCAGAGATGCCCCAGAAACTCGTCAAGCTGGCGCTGGCAGCTGTGACAATCCCTGGTGCAGGGCGGGGGGGAGAGGGGCGCGTTAGAGGCTGCAGCTGCCCGAGGCTCCGCACTCAGATTTTTTTTTTTTCTGAAGTTGAACTCTGGGTGTTAAGTGAGGCAGGGGGTCTATTAGAATTTTAACCTGGGGGAATGAAGGAAAAACCTAAGGAAAGGCAAAAGGAAAGAAAACGAATGGGTTGGAAACCGCACCCCTTCCTGTGATTCTTGCCTGCATCCCTCCCATAATCTCAGTTTCCTAACCTGTAAAATGGGCACTAGGTGCCTTCTAATACTCTTCCAGCTTCTAGGTATAGGAGGTTACAGTGGAGGAGCAGGCAAGAACCACTAGTCTGTTTGCTTTACAAGCAAGTGGCATGGGGGTGGAGGGTTAACATTTTGAACACCCTTGCTTATTATGAGCAAAAGACTTTAAATCTAGTCCTTTTCTTCCCTCCTGAGAGTGTTGACTCTGATTTCCGTAGTCGAAGGCCTGGAGGTGAGTGCAGTCCACTCCTACCCAAGGTTTTAGTTTCTCTTCTACCTGAGGGTGGGCTTCAGCACTTCTGCAGATAAGGAGTGTCAGTTCCCTTCCGGTGTTTAGTTTTGTTGGGTTTTGTTTTTTGGATCTTCTCCCGCCCTCTGCTCCCCCTTCGCCTTCCTTTTCTCCACCCTCTACTGCTGTTTACTGGTCTCCCAAGTTATGATGACGCTCCGGGCGCTTTGCCATAACCAGGGGCCCCCGAATCTATCCGGGGGTGGCTTAGAAGTTTCTGGTCTAAGGGAATCTCCGGGGGCAGATGTCGAAATAAACAAAGAGTGACAAGGCAGTGACAGCGCAGCGCCCCCAGGGCTCCCGAGGAAAAGCGCACAGGCTGTTTGGAAAGCCTGCGGGACCCCTGACCCAGGGGATGCCTCGCCTTGCCTCCTCCGCAGCTTGCAGGGGCGGGAGTTGAGGCTCCAGCAGCCCCGCAGCAGCAGTGACTCAGGAGACCGCCCGCGTACCGCCGCCACCCGCTCACTGCGGCACTGGGGACACAGTCCCTCCGCCTACGATCAGAGCCGCGTCCCTGGCGCCCTCCCCGCCGGCTTGCCCGGGCTGTGCCACCCCCACTTTGTGTCCACCGCGATGGCTGCCGGGCTAGGGGGGGAGTGAGGGGGGCAACTCCAGGAGAGCTCTGCTCTGGGGGAGCTACAGGAAGGAAAGAGACACAGGACTATTGGAATGACTCAGGGTTTTTGAAGCAGCCAAGCCATAGCAGGAAGGCCTCGTTCTAGCAAAGGGGAAAGCAAGAGAGCCTCCTTGAGAGCTTTCTGGTCTTAAACACAAGCCCCTGCCCAGCCTCCCAGCTTGAATTCTGCAGGAGCATAGAAATGGACTCATAATTTATAGCTCTAAAAATATCAATATTACTCAGAAAAAAGGAAATAGGGTCTGGAAGCCGTAAGTATCCTTAAAATAACCATTCTGCTGAGTTCTTCAACACCACCAGCCTTAGCAGTCCATCTGAGGGAGTCAGCGGCAGCTAGGGTCCTTTGATTCTTAACCAACCAAATGGCAAACCTGGACAACAAAATCTCCCACCTCCAGGAACTATAGATGTTCCTGCTAGGATTGAGGTAGAGGGACCCTTCCCGGACCTCCCGCATCACTATGGCAGCCAATTGAAGAAGCCTTTTGGGGCCTCCCTGTGCTTCTGCTTCAAGCAAGATGGTCACTGGCATGCTTAGTAAAGTAGCAGATTCCTAATGCAGCCTCACAGAGAGGCAGTGGGAAGCTAGCTGCCTGTTTCTCTAGGCCATCCCAGCTGGCTTCCGAGAAAGGAGAAGGTTGTCATTCTTTCCTACCGAGATGATTCAAGGTCACACTGACCATATTTTTGCCTCGGATCTCTTCCTACCCAAAGTCGTAGCTAAGCTGAGATGACCATCCATAACCTCTCAACCTGTCATTTCTTTCTCATCCTCTGCTCTTCTCTCGGCCCGCCTTCTGCTCTAACCATGTGGCCTTCCTGCTATTTAACACTGAGCACCTGTGTCTGTAGGTCTTCAGCCGTGCTGGCCCTTCTACACACAGGTAAAGTGAACCCCTAGGGGCTGACAGATCCTTTCACTGCAAGGTGCAGAGTGCTACCTGCTTTCATTCATGTCAGTATGCATTATTGTTCTGTGAATAATGCGTCTCCTCTAGTGATTTCCTTGGGAGCAAGGACTGTATTTTGTCAGCTGTTCCAGTGCCCATGACTGGCACATTATAAGTGCTCAATAAATACGCAAGGAAAGAACATGACAAGGACAGGCCGTGGAGCTTGTTCAACTCCATACAGTTAAAGGCCTTTTCCTATAACATCTCTCTTGTCTTACATTGCAAGCTGATTGGCTAGAAATGACCTTGAGCTCAGGTCAGATTAGACTGTGACTGCTGAGCAACCTGGACATCTAAACAAGATGTAGATTTTAGGATTTCCCAATTTCTCTGTAAGCTCAAATGCCCCATGTCTTTGGCATAAAAATATTTTTAAGTGGTTAGTTCAAATAGATATTGGTAAGCTCACAATACACTGTCAACCAGTGTTCTCTCTTTGTATCTTTCCTTTGTCCACTTTTGAAGGCTTTGCTGGGGGGTTTTAAAGGCTTCTAGATGTCATATTGTAGCTCATACAACCTCCTAAGTTACTGTAGAAAGAGTAGATGCTGCCAGTTGAGCATAGAACCATAAGGTCTGTGCTGACATGCATGTGGCCTGTATGAGCGCAACTCATCTGGGCAAGAAGAACCTCTCAGGTGGTCATCTCTTCCAGTCAGTTTTTAGGCATACCGGCCTTGTTTCTTTTTTCTTTCTTTTTTTTTTTTAAGAAATTTTCTTTTCTCTGGTTGAATCTTATAATGACTGTCCAAGAATCACAGCAACAGTAGTGCTTTTAAAAATAGCACGATGTGAAGAAATAACAGCAAAATTGGGTTTAAGTCTTGGCTGCTTGAGACACCAGCGGGGGCCACTTCTTTTTACTCTGAGTTCTCATTTGCACAGTTGGAGTCCTGCTACCCTTCCGCCTCCCAAGACCACCACTGTGAGGGTCAGATGAATTAGCACCGAATAAAGTGCTTTGTGAGTGTCAGCACCGGCCACTCCAGCAGCCAGCATGATGCTATTAGAATGTGTGTGTGTGTGTGCGCGCGTGCGCGCGTGCATGTGCCTGCACGTGCGCACACCTAAGTAACACTGAGAACCAAAGCCCACCTTTCTGGAGCTCTGCTCAGGGGCTAGGGGCTGTGTATAAACACAGTCCAGTTGAGGGATATTAAGAAAGGGACCGAGAACCAAACGGAAAATCCATAGGCATCAAGAGTTAAGTCGGAAATGAGCTGTGCCAGAGATTAAAGAGGAAATGAGATCAGAGAAGACTTTGGGGGATTTGTGATGTATGAACCATAGGTCTGGAGCAAGGCACATTGGAGGAGACAGGCAGATAGCTTTGATCAAACTGAGATGAAACAGAGTGGGAAGATGTTGGGGTGGGCAGAGCAGGGGCTGGTCACTCGCTTGCTCTCTTATTTCTTCACCCAGTGCTTACCAGATTTGCTAGGCATAATATTTTTCCATCGCCTCCAGGAAGGGTTCCAGAGAACGAGCCTTTCCTATAAGTGGGCAGGTATCTGGACATTCTTCTCCCACCGTAGCTTGGGAATTGCTTCAAGCATGCGGGAATTTGAACCACTGAAACACCCCGAAGAGTCATATACTTCTTGACAGGTTAAAGTTTGTTGCATGTTTCTTGGGAGGAAACAGAACTGGGTTTTCTGGGGCTTTAGAAATCATGGTACAGTCAGAAAAACTGAAATGGGGATCATGCCAGACACTGAGCCTAATCCTTTTATCCCCAGTATGTTCCAAACCAACTCAAGTCTTCTCTCAGGTGCCAGGTTCTGCACTGTCTGTTTTCATTAACAGTCCTCTTGGGGGCGGACATCTTGTCATTCGCAGCACACCCAGCATCAGGCACAGAAGCTTGAGAGAGTTGGCTAATCACAGTGTGTTTTCTCTAACTGAGTAACATAAAATAGCTGTCGAATGGCCAAATGTTTTTAGTCAACCCTTTACTAGCTGTTTTGCATCATACAGTGTTCTCTTCTCTGGTTGCTACTTCCTTTTCCCGAGTTTTACTCCCATCTCAGTTCCTAGTGATATTGAACACGCCAGTGACGTAGGAAGAAGAGGCAGTTCAGGGCCTGTAAAGAAACAGCGATCACAACAAGGGGCAGATTCTGTTTGCACTGAATTAAAGGTAAGAAGATGAAAGAAAAGTAGTGACAGGTATCAGTCAGCCATTGCTGTTTAACAAAACCGCCCCAAAGTCATAACTAGCAACACCAAAAGAGCAACGTCAGGCAATCTCATTTCATCTTTGCTTATGTAACACTTGCTAGGAATTCATTCGGTGAAGCAGATCTCAGTCCCACAGCTGTCTGAATGAAAGCGGACTATATTTTGCTTCAAGTGAGATCTACAAAAGACCATGAATACAGGGAGAGGTTCAGAGCCGACACAGATGAGGTGGAAGTAAGAAATTCATGGCCTTCTTTTGAATGGCTCCAGAATATGAGCTATGGCTTTGTTCTGCCCACTAGTGCACAACTTCCTGAAATCAGACCATACGGCTTAGGCCGTGTTAGGACAAGCTGATTTTTTTTTTTTCCCCAGTGAAGACTTCTTTGACTGGTGGCTCACAGGTCAAAGCCGGGTCAGATTCATTACTGGACAGAATCAAATGAACTTAGCTTGAAGTCACCATGATACAGTTCCCCTCTTGTGCCCCTGAGTGGTTATTTAACCTCTTTGCATCTTCATTTCTTTCTCATCTATAAATGGGTTAAAAATTCACAGAGTTGCAATAAAGTTTAAAATCAGATATGATTTTGAGCCTGAAAGTTTTCTGTACACTGGACATCACCGAACGTGTAAGATAGAGAATTTCTGGGCAGAGAGCTCAAGGCCTTTGATGGATACTGCTTGTATGGGAGATTTGTGAAATCCATTTACTTAACTAATTCTACTGATTCAAAGACCTGCATTACTCTTAGGACTTGTTGGTCTTGTCTTGCAGCAGCCAAGATTGAATTATGACGTACTTGGAGTTGGTGGTAGGGTCATAAGGGTAAATTATTGGTAAAGGGCCAGGGAAGAGCTGAAATATTCAAGGAGCTATTCACCGTGAACAAGTACTCGGTACACAAGAAAGCGAGTTCAAGCAACCCCATTTCCAATCTTGTATTTATTGATGCTAACACTGCCTCAAGGCCTCTCCAAGACCCCACAGCACATCTTTTGTTGAAGATGCCATTTATTTCTTCCCGTTACTGCCTAGCGGTTTCTCTGGAGGGTGGAGCATGCTGTAGAGGCCAATGTCAACAAATAAAGAATAATGCACAGCTTCCAGGAGATCCTTGTGTTTTCCTTGGCTTGCTTTTAATTTTACTTATGAAAATCTTGATTTTCATGAATCCACTAAAATACATACTTATTTAACAACCTTAGGAGCTACATCATGCATATTCATATCTGAAGTGCCATCTGTTCCATCTCTTGGAAAGATTCAGTTCCTAAGTCTGTACCATCTAACCTCATTCAGGAGATAGCCCGGGGAGTCCATATGGCTTCTGGCAATTTTCTGGCTATGCCAGAACCCAGGCTGAAGCCCAGAAGTGGCCTGGGATTATAGATAAGCATCAAACCAAATGGACTGCAGTATAATTTGGCTTTGCAGCCTGAGAGGAGAAGAGAAGGCATGCATATTTTTACAAGAAAGTGATGAAATTCATGATGTAGAAGGATTTATTCCCAGTTCAACTATCAAGGCAAGGCCAGTTCTTAGGTTTTCTAAGAAGAAACATTTAGATCACATTCTGTATGGGTTGAAAAGTAAGCTCAAAATACGATAAAATGTGAGAAAAAAAAATTAAACCAAAAGTAGTGTGAAGTGGCTATACAATGAGGAATGTTGGTGTCAAGCCTTAGCTTTGTCTAGGATGAGGTATGAAGTGTTAGGCAAAACCTTTCGTTGATATGTGCCTCTCTCTGTGTCTTCATCTGTGACAGAATAAATTGTTCAGATGCTATCAGAGTCCTGTCCAATTTTACCATCTAAGGCTTTGTGCCTTTTCTGCTCTTACTGCTAAGGTGAGGAGATAGATGTCATTTCGACATGTGATTCCACAATTGCATTCTCTAACAGGAGTACAATTAAGCTGCCTTGCTGCCCATACCTTATTGGGGAATACTATGTTAAGGTGTGTGACTTTTGTTTATGCTGCATTTGTTTAACTCTGAAAAGCTGTGCTTCATTGCCTGTCTAAAACACCTGATGTTCTAATAAAGAGCTGAATGGCCAATAGCGAGGCAGGAGCACGGATAGGAGGGGCCAGCAGACAGAGTATAATAGAAGGAGAACCAAAGAAGAGGAGGAACAGGAAAAGGAGAGAGGTCACAAAGGGTCAGCCACCCAGCCAGCCATGGAGTAAGAGTGAAAGTAAGATATACAGAAGTAAGAAAGATAAAAGCCCAGAGGGAAAAGGTAGTCGGGATAATTTAAGAAAAGCTGGCAAGAAACAAGCAAGGTAAGGCTGGGCATTTATAACTAAGAATAAACCTCCCTGTGTGATTTATTTGGAAGCTAGGTTGTGGGCCCTTCCAGAAAGTCAAAAGAGCAAAACCAGCGCTCATAGAACAATACCTGTTCTGGAGACAGTTAGAAACTGCAAAACAGTTAAAGACATGAACATTTCACTTCTCATACTAGAGTAAGTAGTTTGCTTAAAATGTTCAAATATAAACCGAGGTGATGGATTCATGGTTAAGAACATTTGCTGGGTAAGCATGAGGACCTGGTTTTGAGTCCCCAGGATGCTAAGGCTAGGTACTGCTTCATATGCCTGTATCCTCGGCACCGTGGGAGATAGAGACAGGAGAATCAGTGGGACTTAGCCTGAGTGTTAGGGCCAGACACTGTCTGAAGGAAACAAACTGGAGAATGGTGAAGTTCACCTCTGGCCTCCACATGTATGTAATCAACCCACACATTCACCTCTACCACCACCACCAGCAAAACACACACACACACATACACACACACACACACACACACACACATGGGGGAGGAAGGCAGGAAAGAAAAATTTAAACCTTTTAACACAACTCTTAGACAACATCACAGTAGGGAGTTAAATGGGGAAATTCATTATTTAGAAGCTTTCCACTTGACATGTAGCATTTGGAGTGTATGTTTCCACCAGAGCCTCATACCTACTGAGTGTGTGTGTGTGTGTGTGTGTGTGTGTGTGTGTGTGTGTGTGTGTGTGTGAAGATTAGGAGGGAGCCATCACAGAAAGAAAATAAATCCAGAGATTAAACCTATCTATGTTGCTCATCTTTCAGGGTCACCAAATTCATAATCTTTGTGACACTAAAATTCTTTTAGTGGAAAGACTTGGACATTGTCCCTGTGGAAGTGTGAAGATGGATTAATGAACATCTGTTACATATTGGCTTAATCATGCTTTTACTTTGCTTTCTCTCCTAAAATCTTCCACCCCTGACCAGGATGTGTCCCTAGTGCTTAAAATGGCTTTTGGAAACCCATTCTCTTTGGAGGGATACCTTACTCAACCTAAATATTTGGGGGAGGGCCTTGGTCTTGCCTTATGTGATGTGCCAGACTTTGTTGACTCCCCATGGGAAGCCTTACCCTCTCTGAGGAGTGGATGAGGGTGTGTGGAAGGTGTGGGGAAGAGGAGGAGGAGAGGGAGAGGGAACTGGGATTGGTATGAGAAAAAGGAGAAAAGATTGTTTTAAAAAATAGATATATAGGGGCCGGGTGGTGGTGGCACATGCCTTTAATCCCAGCACTCGGGAGTCAGAGGCAGGCGGATCTCTGCGAGTTCGAGGCCAGCCTGGTCTACAAGAGCTAGTTCTGAGACAGGCACCAAAGCTACAGAGAAACCCTGTCTCGAAAAACCAAATATATA
>NW_026067902.1:3285995-3304756 GCF_014885135.2 Alexandromys fortis
AAATATAAAAGAGAAAAGAAAACAATCTTCCCACCCCTGAACTGTGAGCACATAAAGGAGAGAATTATCTGAGTGGGATTTCAATCTGTAGTTTTTTTCCTTGTCGTGTGACTTTTCCTGGAAAGATGCGAAGAACATCTGCTTACCTCAGCTGGAACATGGATGGCAGAGTAAAGATACAATTCTACCAAAGTCACACTAACATGACAGTCAGTCAGTGTATTTGGTTACTTACAGGAGTATAGTTGAAGGGTTACTTAGTGGAACATGGGTGACTCAGAGGCATCTGCCTTGCAAAAAAGTGCACCTCCATATGGATGATGACTTTGAAAAATGCAACTCTGCTGCCTTTTGCATAACTTGTAGGCAGGTCAACAGGTTGGAGAGTCTCTTTGCTAAAGCAGGCTTCACTGCTTAAATAACCTTGGGGAAGGAGGGACTTTATGAATCTTGTAAGTTTCAAGGACTTCCTAAAACTTGTGAGTTGTTTATTTTTCTGTGACTTAATGAGCCTCCACCTAGAATGGAATATTTCAAATTGAAACACCCTGAGTCTTACTGGGCCTTCTGTCAGGATGGAAATGTTTAAATTTCCAGGATATTGCTATACAATAGATCTGTGTATGTGTTAGTTCATTGTGTATGGACAGTGAATGGCATGTAAACAAAACATGGGGGTGGGGCATGTAGGAAATTATGAGTAGATGTTCCCTTTCTTATCAAGAAATTATGGACCCAAATAACATGTTTTCCAGATTCCCCCACCCCGACCCCAGCAGACATGTAGTCTGCTATTGTCTTGTAATTCTAGACAGCTACAACTCCCTGTTGACCATCAGATCACGAGAGGAACAACTAGTAGTCTTAGAGTGCTATGCGGCTAAGCTAGAAATTTGGTAGCTTTGACTTCCATTAGCATCCACAACCGGTGAGGCTGTTATGAAGATATAACCTTATCATAAGTCAAGCAATATTTGTAGCAGTAACTTAGTTACAAGGTGATACCAGCAAATCATTATATAAGAGGGAATTGAGACAGAAAGGAGGGCAGACAGTTAAGATCAAATCACTTTGTCTCAATCCTACTGGGATCCTTCAACAGCCCACAAAAAGCATAGGCTTAGCCTTATCCCAAGGAAACAGGACTCTGGAGTGTTCATTTACTGGCTCTGTTATTCTGGTATTGAGAGCTGCTTCACACAGCTAGAGAGCACCTAGCTGCTCTAGATTTTCTGGAGTGAGCCTTGGAGTTTGGAGAAAATAGTGCAGTGGTTACGATCTGAAAGGGCACAGTTGGTACAGCTCACCTGCACTTGCAAAATTGGCACAGAAAGAGGACCACATACAATAGCTGCCTAAATAAGAGAGAATCCCTAATTCAAACTTGAATGATAAAGGAGATATACTAATCCAACACCCAAATGTCCAAAGTTCGGCATGGCTTCTTAAAACAGCTTAAGTTGGGCTTTCGTGTGTTTTTGTCAGACCTGATTTTCTTTTCTCAATCCCTTTCCCTACTTAGTGTGTTTTGATTCCATCCTTAGTATTTAGTTTTTATCTTCATAGCTGAAAATAGCTAATAATTGCTTTTGGAGCTGTATTTTCATGGCTCAATATTCAGTCACAAAGAAAAAGAATTGCTTTTCAAATAGCTTAAAGAAGTATCGGAATTAATTCATGTAGACCCTAATTGGCTCGTAGAGGGTCATGTTTCCACCCTTGACTCTATTACAGCAGCTAGGTGACTTACGTCCTTCAAAACTCACTTTTGGGTGGGAGGGGTGAGGTGCTGCTAATTCAAAATCTGATGCCGAGAAATCTGAACTCTCAGAGCACAGGTACGGGAAGTGAGTTAATCTGGCACCTTTAACATCAGTAGCACGGATAGTAACAACCTTAAGCAATGGAGTCAAATGCTATTTATTGTTATTGCTTCAGCATCCTGATGTTCAGGGGACACAGAAAGAATTTAGTTGTAATGTGTTAAAGGAAGGTGTGGAGTGGGGACAGGCAGGAAAATTGATGTTGAAAACCGCAGGTGCCCAAGCCCCTCCAGGGAACGCAATTCAGACTGTATCTTTGACAATGCTAATGCTCGGGAATATTTATTTAGCTGAACCCAATAAACAGGGTAAAGAGTTTCATCTCTCATACTGGCACAGCAGGGGGCCATAGCAGCCGGGCTGCTGATAATTAACAGTGAAATGCCTGACCCGCTCTCCCTGCAACAGCCTAAGGGATGGCTGGGACTGCTGGGCGAATTCATTTTCCTCTTGCTGGCTGGGTAAAGACAGAGCTGCTGCAGAAAATTACTGGAGAGGCAGCCAGCCAAAAGAAGAGCAAAATGGCTGTTCTGAGCAAGCAGCCTTGAGGAGGGCAACCAATCTCCTGCCTGGGCAAGATCACATCCTCACTCCCCCAGTGCGTTCAGCTCTCACAATGAATTCTAATACAGGCAAAGGGGGTTTACATCGTTTATAGCTCACAAGTGCCACGTTTGAAACGGTAGGTGCAGAATAGTGGCATGTTAGAATTCATATAACCAGAGAGATTTTGTAATCCAACCATCTTTACTGATTAAGAAAGAGGGGTTGAGAAAAGACTGTAGTGTATGTAGCATCACAATGAATTTATTATAGACTTCACAGAAGAACCCATGTGCTCCTGTCTGCCAGGTCGGTGTCAATAACAGCAATATCTATGGTCTAAATTCTCAAACTCCCACGTGGATATAGACTTTGTTCCTCTCTGCAGCTGAACTGATAAGTGGTAGCCCTACAACCATATGGTCAGAGAAAAGCCAATTCTAATCATCTCTGCCCACAAATAATTATGGAATTTGTCTAAACTAGACCATGGATGATGGTAATACAATAAATACATAATAATTACTCAGCTTTCAAAAGATAGCCAAGCACTGAGTTAGATCATTTGTAAACATAATTATTTTAAATTTCATTCACCATAATAGCTTTCACATGGGTATAATTCCCAGTTAATATAACAGGATGTTGATGTTTGCAGAGTATATGGACTTGCCCACAAACCATAACCTTAATAAATGGTAGAAAGAGGATCTAATCTCACTGATCTCATCCCAAAACCCCGACTCACTTTGGCTTTTCCTTTTTGGCTCATTCAGTGCTTCAGGGACTTCCTACACATTTTGATTCTCCAATATGAAGTTCTGAATCTTGATAAATCAGCCATAATTTTCTTTACCTCTAAATAAATCCATCGCACTTTGTAGAACTGCTGTTTAAGATTTTAGAAATAATTTTTTTAAAAAAAATATGAGGCACATTTATATACTAAAAGACAGCTTTCCTAAATGTCATTTCTAAACTATAGATAGATTTACTAAGATTTGGAATTGGAGTTATTTTTCTCTCCCTTGCTGGCATTCCTTACTGTGAAGAGTCTGCAAACTGTACCCTAGAATTCAGAGGGGGAACCTAACCCCACCCGGAGACTCCTTGCCAGATAGCCTCTCCTTTTTCGCGTTTCCCACCCCTTGTCTGTGACTTCCAATTCTCCTTCTTGCATTTTTCTCCAGATGGCAGACATCTTTCTGCCTCCTGGCTCCTGCAACTTCTTTCTGCTGAATAGAAGCCAATTCTTGAAACCCAGCTTCCTCTTCAAATGGATGTGCATAAGCTTCTACAAGGACCAGGCCATCTGACTCTACTGCCTGCTGTCTTCTCTCGCCAATGTCCTTGTTTGACCTAAGCTTCCCTTTAATTGAGCCTAATGGAAGATGACCATGGCTGGGCCTTCCTTGCATCTATCTGGTTTTCTTGTTGCTTGGTGTTTCATCTTAATGCCCCACTTTTCAGTTTCTCCACTAAAATTTTTTCTCCTCTAATTTGGAGTTGTTTCTACCCTCACTATAATAGCATTATTATAATTGAAGGCAAAAATGAATTGACTGATATTTTAAGCTTCAAAGTGTTTTGGTAATTATATGATCAGAATATCAATGATGCCAAAGAACTGCATTTCCATCCATAGGGTGTGGGAAGATCTGCTCAGCAGAGAAAAACATCCTATAGAAGGACAGTTCCTCAGGGAAAGGCATGAAACACACATGGCACACCTAAGAATGGCAAACTTCCCTAGTTTTCATTCTCTTCCTTATGTTAGTTCACAAGTACCTGCATTTTCTCTTTAGTGTCTTTATTTTCTATTATTATTTTTTATCATTTTTATCTCTGTCTTATTATTTTATATGGTATAGTCCAAACTTTTCCCAAATTCTAAGTGAATATTGTTTCCTGTTTCTAACAAATTTCCCCTGAAGCATAAAGATGCAACTAATTGTGACTTGGTAAGATACCACCCTTAAAAAAGACATATGTTTTTGCTAGGTTAATCTTGCCTCCAACTGCAGCAATTCTCCTGCCTCATCCTCTCTAGTTACTTATTTATGCTCAGTGTGAGCACTTCATCTGCTCTTTGCCAGTGTTCATATTTCAGTTTTAAATTCTTTTATGCAGAACCTTAGTAAAATATATGAGTTCTTTCTGTCTTCTCTCCAGGACAACATCCAGTTATTGCACACACATCAGTTTCATCCACAGCTTCCAAGGGCTCATTGCCCCTCACCTACAAAGGTTCATTGCTGACCCTTCGATCAGACTGGCAGTTCTATTTTCTAATCACTGCCACCTCCATGATCAGGTTGACTTCCCCCCAGGGCATAAATTCCCCTCCCACTCACCAGTGTTCTAGTAACTTTTTATGCATCCTGTCTTTTTGTGCTTTTCCTTACACTGCTCACTAGACAGATTTGCAGTGCCTTCTCTCATGGCCTACCGTGAAGAATCCCATGCATTGTTCTCATTCCCACTAATTAGAACATATGTGAATCCTTCTCTAGTCTAAGCACCAGACATAAAAGGCATATACACAATAAGGATTCATGGCTTCTTTCTTTACTTTCCAAGTCCCCGAAGATTTTATGTCTTTGATAGTACTCGAAGCACATAAACAAAACCTTAATAATGATTGGAAATCCATTAGTATAAGTCATGTTTATATTCATGTATAAGTAATAACACAATTTAAACATACTTAATGAATTGTTGTATGCCAGGTCCTGATTTGGGTACTGTATATAAGAGCAGCTGAGTCACTATAAGTTCTCCTGTCATGGAACTTCCTTCATATTGGGGGAAGGAAGAAAGGACAAAAAGGCAAATAAAAACCGAGAGATGTTTTCAAACACAAGGAGTTTGAATTTTTGGAAAATATTCCTTTAAAACTGAGTTAGGTATTGTATAGAAAGTACAGAATTTTATTTTTCACTAGGGTGATCAAAAAAGCATTTCTGATGTTTGATTTGAGACCCAAGTCATAAACAAAAGCTGGTCAGCTAAAGATGGGCAGAGAAAATGTTTAGCCAATAGAAAGGGCCTGAGATGGGAGTTTTCTGAGAACATCAGAGGTTCAGTGAGGGTGAAGAATATTCTTAAGGAACTCAGAGATTTCAGTAGAAGCAAAGACCTAGACTGACTGTAAATGGCAAAGAGATATCTAAGTTCGCAAATTCGTTGAAATCTGACATATCAGAGTTATCTTTACACTGTTGTGACCTAAGGTAATGCTTTGCAAAAGAGATAAATCCTGTAAAGAAAAGTTTTATATCCAAGTGATTTGGGCAATGTTAAGTTGCTCCATATTATAACCCAAAAATGCTCTTCCCAGGTTGCATAATGCATGCCCATGGACACAGTTGGCTAAGAGGAAATTTAGCTATTAAATAACCACCCTTGGATTCAATTTCCTCCAAGGACCATTGTGGGGATTTTTATAGGACTCTAGCAGCTCTACTTACTCTGCAAGTTCCCATTCACTCTACGGTCGTTGATTCTATCTTATCATTGCAATGGTTTATAGCTTCTGGAGTTTTACAAGCTTCAATCTGCTCTTGGCTCTTTGCCTCTGACATTCAATTTTTCACACCTACTTTTATGAATTCAAGAATGGTACTAGACTGGCTTCCTTTCATAGCTCTTTTCTCTTCCAACTTACTGTCAAACCTTGCTTCAGAGGCTTGTATGTTCAACTTTAAAAGTAATTATAGAGAAAATACTTCAAATACACACATAGCTACTGCATAAGTTAAGAAACCAGAATGGGGCAGGTAGGAGGTGGCATTTTACAGCTAAAACCATCTTTAGAAACAGAATCGTCATGTGGAACCGCTTCATAGGTAAAACCACCAAAGCTCAGAATTAACAAGTGGTATTATACAAGTTAGTGACCAACCAAGCTGGCAGGGAAGCATGAACTCTAAACTAGCAGACTCTTCAGAGTTCAGAGATCGGGCCAGGTTGTCTGGCCTACAGCTGAGCCTTTTCAGAAATTAAATTCTCTTATAAAGAGACTATTGCTTGACTTTCTAGGAAACACTGGTAGCCTCACCTGAAAACGTGTGTTAGTCTCATATGTTGGAATTTTAACATACAGTTCTTTTTTTTTTTTTAATCACCAGCTTGGCTCATATTTAGAGACAATATTTCCTAAATATCATAATATTTGGGAAGTAAAACTGAGTAGTTGATTCAGAAACAGTTTGGAGTTCTACCTAGTGGTTTCTAATTCCAAAGACTTTTAATTGGAGGATTGGGGCACTGTACACATACCGGATCCTTACTGAGTAGAGTTAAGATTCAGATCTGAATCATTGGGGTATTATCCTCTCTACCTCTTCTCCCTTTGCCTGACTCTCTCTAGGACACACAAACAAACAAATGTGTCAATCAACTCTCATACTTAGGAAACTCTAAAGGATGGGGATGTGGCCATGAAAACATCTCTGTCCCTCCTGAAAGCTGTTTCCTGTAGAGACTTTCTTGACCTTCCATTGACAAATGGGGAAAGGCAGATTTGTTTCTTTTGATTCCTAAGAATTCATTTGAAAGTAGGAAGTGCAATGTTTTTACAACAGAAAATAAAGGCATAACAAGTTGAGAATTAGACATCAAAAATAGTTGCAGATTAGGATCCATCACCAGAGATTATTTGCCCAGGCTATAGGCATTTGTATTCACAAATTGAAAAATAAAATTGATGTGACAATCAAATAAACTTATTTGCTAGTTGGAATTAAGCCTATTACCTGCTTCCGAATTAGTCATTTCTAAAGCTTTGCATTCTTGTCAGATCAAATTAAAATCGCTAAAATGTATATGAGAATGAGGTGAAAAAATTGCCAAACTACAGCCCTCTGATAGTGAAGACGGAGAGATGGGTGGTGAGTGAAAAGGGTGCATGAAGAGACATTCTCTACAAAGTGTGCTGTCCTTTGGGGAGCTAGCATGACTTACCATTTCATCACTGCGTTCTTGACGAATGTGGTGTTCCTCTCTAACCTGCCTTCCAGTTCACAAATTCCCTCTTTAGCTCTTTCTAGTCTTCTATTACAGTGATGTATTAATTTTTATTTTGCCAATGTATTTCTTAGTTCTAAAATATCATTTTATTATTTAAGAAATCTTTACAATTCTTTGACATTTTCATTATTAATTTCTGTTTTAATATAGAAAAGAATTTAAAAGCCAATGTATTAGGTGAAAATATAAAGAGAGCCAATGATTCCATTTTTTTATCCAAATGATTTGTAATTATTTTAATAGTATTTTACATTTTTCCTATTTTAATCTGATTTCCTCTTCTAAGAGGTATTATGTTTCAAAACATTTGTGAATGTGATTTAGCCTTGGATGAAATATTCAGAAAAAGATTTATTTCTTTCTGTCATGTATCTCAGATATTTGCTATTTGTAGTCACTTTAATCAAATTTAGGGATTTATACATCTATAAACTTCTTTTCAGTACATTCCCCTTATGGATTTGAAAGTTGGCAGATAAGCCTATGAGTTATAAAATGGTTTCTTAATTTTCCTGATATAAAATTCTTTAAACACAAGAAGTATTCTTTTTGTAAATTTCTTTTTGAGATATAAGACATATATAGGATTGTGAATATATTATAAATAAGTAATTGAATTAACTTTGAAAAAGTTAACATATATATTCATCTGGAACCTAAATGCAGAAATAGCTCATAATCAACTCCCCAGATGCCTCTTTTAGTTTGCCCTTCTAGCCCATCAAGAATGTTCTGAATTCTCACACCAGGGATTTTACATGTTTTAAAAATTTGCGTGAGAATTACTTAGTCAGTGTTCTATATTTTGTTGCCTAGCTTGTTTCTTTCAACAGTGTTTGCTATGTATCAGTGTTTCCTGGCATTTATAGATCACACATTTTCAGTTTTTATATCAAAACCTGTAGCATGAATTATAATGTAATTTAGCCAGTCTACTGTTGATAGATGTGAAAGTTATTTCAGTCTATTTCTTCTGGCTATGACAAGGCTGTGTATGCTGAAGAGTACAAGATCAGTTGGCCAATGTAAAGAGGCTCTCGTGTTGCCTCATGTCATGATATAGATTGGCAAAGAGCAGAGAGGGCACAAATGAGGAAGGAGGACACACTTCCTCTTCTTGGAAGAAAGGCAACAACCCAGCCAGGAGGGCTCTGTCTTACAACCTAAATGCCCCCCATTAGACCCCCCACAACCCCATATGAATGCACTGAGGAATTAAGGTCTAAACAAATGAACACATGAGAAGTACACTCTAACTATACAGGAATCTTTTTTTTTTAATAGAGGGAATTTTAAAAAACATTTTTTGCTATTGCAATGGTGCTGTTATCAGTATTCGCAAATATTGTGTTGTCTTTTAATAAACATAATTTTGCTTCCTAATTTGTGTTGTTCACCGACTTTGATTTTGTCCTTGAGTTTTTAATTTAGGCAATAACTGATATCAGATCTGAGATAGTTTCCATGGGCTGTTTTCTGAATGACCTTGGGGCACTTGGTCTATAGACCAAGTCTTTCACTTGAACCTCAAGAATCTAGTAACCAAATAAGTTTGGCCACACAACAGAAAAAGAGAAAAGTCAATAAAGAACCTAGTTTGAGCTGAAAACCCAGGCCCGTATCATGACATCTGTTTGCCATGCTACCCTCAGGTTGTCTTCAAATTTATTTCTTCTTTATACAAGTAAGGTTTTCATGTAGCTATATACATGTTGTATATGCAATCCCTTCTGAAAGTTATTATAGTACTACTAGATAGAATTCATGTGAATTCACAGGAATTCTTTCTGTCAGAACCTAAACTTGCTTATAATTGTATAGGACAATTGTCCATACATTAGGGAAAACTATGCTTAAAATGGGGTATTATAACCAGTTTGAGTATCATCATGTATATCTCAAAGCTAAGCAGATGGCTTATGGAAAGTAGAATTACTCATTCATTCCACAGAGCCAACTGAGCCTCTGCTATCTGCTACTCTCTATGCTAATGTAATTTACATTAAATTATATTAAATTAAATGTTAATTATATAACAGTGTCGTCATAGCATGATATACTATAATTTCAATAGAACAGCTTCAGATAAGAGCAAGGGATAAACTAAATCAAGTCAGGGTTAAGAGTGAGAGCTGGATGTAATTTCAGCTTGGATACTCTGCGTCAAGAAATGTCTTTGGATGACGTTGGTAATATGAGGGAACATATTAGATCACAAGGAAAGTAATGAAGGATATTAGATCTCAAGGAAAGTGTTCTGGAAGATGTTGCCAAACCAAGTCTCTGTATGGCAATCTTTGGGAGATTGCAGGTTCGGGGAAAAACAAGGACAGTGTGGTTGGAACCAGGTGGAGGAGAGGAAGATGGTAGATTTTATTCCAAAGCTGATGGGATCTGTTGAGCCTTAGTAGTAGATTGTAGCATATGTTACCTAACTTGATGGATATGTAGTCTGGAAAGATCAGTTTGATTGCATAGAGCGGATTAAGGGTATAGGAAAGGGATTTATTTGTTTGTTTGTTTGTTTGTTTATTAAGATAGGGTCTTACTATGTAGCTCTGACTGGCCTGGAACTTATGCCATAGAGCAGGCTTGCCTCAGACTCAAAGAGGTCCGCCTGCCTCTGCCTCACAAGTGCTAGAATTGAAGGTAGACAACACTATGCTCAGTGCTTTCCTTAAATTATGAGAAACATATTTGGTTCGCTGGGATAAGGGACTGAAGATGCATGTTATGCAAGCTTCTCAGGGCAGAATCAGAAATTGCTTTCCAAGAAGGTAGGAGATTATCATAGATGAGTAAATTTGCAAAAATTTCAGATTGAGACAATGCTAAACCATGACCTCCCCTACCCGTATTTAACAGGTGAAGGGGGGGGGGGGGTCAGGCAGAGATTTAAGTTGTTTTCCAAAGGTGAAGAGATGATAACTGTATTAGAGGCACAAAAGAGATTGAGAAGCCAATCTTTCTACTTTTCCTTTTTGTTAGCTTCAGTTTTAATCTAACTTTCTCACATAGCCCTCCACTGCTAGAAACTTACAGCCTCCACATTGTTAACTCCAACATCAAACATTTCCTTTCCCAAGTGTTTCTGTGTAAAGCCCCCAGACTCATGGCTATTGTCTGTCTTCCTCAAGGAGAACATCGTGTGACCCTGTCTTACCCAATCCAATGGTTTATATAATAGCATTTTCTTGGTCCCTAGGCATGGGTCAGGTGTTTGGATGGCCCATGTGGGATAGTCAGCTATGTGAATATGAACTGAGAGTGAGGGAGGGGTGATCCCACAGCAAGAGTCAGAGATGATTAGCAAGAGTTGACTAGTAGGAAGGGGCAAGAAAGACAGGAAAGATGGTTTCCCAAGTCCAATGAAGAAAAAGCTAAACAAGCAATCTGCTCTTAACTCTTTAAAGAAAAAGTCCTGGACTACAATGCATTTTGAGAGGATATGATATCCTATAGTGGTATCCTTCTATTGCAAAGAAAAGTTTCTTTGTTGAGGGGTGAATACTATACTTATCTGTGGGTGTAATGCAGTCAGAGATTATGCTGGTTTAGTGAAGTGGTCTTGCAGTTTCTGCTTCAAGATCCATGGACTTTACTAATCCTGAGAGTGGGATATGTTTCCAATACCAGGCACGATTTCCCTCCTGTTGAATGTGTGTTAAGTTCAGTTTGAGAGTAGTTGCTCACGAAAGGAATGTGTGTCATTGCTGCACTCTTAGGGTTATTGTGCTGTGCTGGTCATTGTGGTTCACGGTTTATAAGCATAATTGGGTGGGACTGGTAGTTGCTTCCTTTCGTTGGAAGCCTGCATGGTACCTTGTAGTACTATGAAAGCTAGTCCTCAGGGAGGAGGCTTTCAATTCAATTCCAGCTCAGGGGCCTCTGGGCTCAACACATGTGTGGATGTCATAATTTTAAATAAACACAGAAGCCATAAATTTGAAAAAGAGCAAGGAGAGGCATATGGGAGGATTCAGGGGAAGGAAAGAGAAGGGAAAAATGATATGCTTATAAATTGAAAAATAAAAAAAATATTTAAAAACCTGAAAAAATTAATTGTAGTACAGAACTCATTAGCTCTGAGCTTGAATGGCTGTTTTGCTTTCACATAACAGTGCAATGTTGTAAATGTTTCCTTCCAGGGGCACAGAGACCTCCATTGCTCCTGAGAAATTAATGGACATTTCAGGTCCATAAGATCTCACCAGGCTTTTCACTCTTCAGCATGGAATCCAAAAATATATTGCTACTTTTTCCCGACACTATTCTTCACAGTCATTGGAGAAGGCACAGAAGAGGCCAGCATTAGTCTCAGAAGAGCAGATGCCGTGTCAAGGTAATGGTAAATCATCTGGAGCATAGCCGTGGGTGTGTAGTAGCTTTTACTCTGTGATGAAGGCAATCAGTCACAACTCTGGCTTCCACACCACACCAAAATGTCTCCAAAATATTTTCCTAGTCAGCCAAGAGATCACTCAGCAGAAAGACTCCCAAGCAATTAGATGAATTAGAAGCGTATATCATAAAAGCAATTTAATTATGTGAGGCCACAGACAAGCAGATAGTGAATATGGCCTAGTCAGCCGAGTGTCTCAATATAACTGTTTCTACAGGCCAGGCTTTTGTGCATGAATTCTGTGTTTCTAACTCTTGTCCAATACACTGTGTTCATAATTTTGATACTCATGTGATGTAGGTGGAGCCAGCTCGTTCATTTCCCGGTCATCTAGACCTGAATAACACAGAAACTGTATTAATTACAACATTGTTTGACCAATAGCTTAGGCATATTTCTGGCGAACTCTTACATTTTAAATGAACCCATTTCTATTAATCTGTCTATTGTGATGAGGCTGTGGCCTACCAGTAAGCTGACTAGCGGCTCATGTCTTACTCCTTCGGCAGCTACATGGCATCTTCTTGATTCCACCTATTTTCTCTCTATATCTCTGCTTGGATTCTCACCTGGCTTTACTCTACTAAGTCATTGGTTGAAACAGCCTTTTTAGTAACCAATGGTAAAAAAAAATATTCATAGCATACAGAGGGGAATCCCACATCAATGTGATATGGCAAAGTCCAGTAGAGAGAAGAGAACAAGGATGGACATTTTGATTAGGTTTAGTACAGAGAGATAAGGACCAGAGCAAAAATGGAATCTGGTTTCTATGGAAAGTCAAGACCTATGGTTGTCATGTTTTCCCCTCTTGCTTCTATTGCTACCTTGAGTCCAAGACACAGTGGCTAGACAGTAGTAGACAGTAAACTCCTGAGTCTGACTTTTGCATATGCTCAATTTTCCTAAGGATCACCAACCATCAGTCTGGACAGCTCTGCCTTTTTGAACTCATGTGACGGTACCTACATGACACAGCACAATTCTTATCTGGGTCCGTAATCAACAGAGTATCTGAAAAGTGTGATTTTATGTATACGCTTCTCTTTGGAAGACAAGGAAGTTGAAAGAACAGATTTTGGAATATGCTACCTGAACTTGCTTTCTAAATTTTGCTTGACATGAGCCTTATGTTTAGGCTGTACTTGAAAAGCTGGGCTCCTTTACTGTTTAGAGACGGTCCTTGTATTAGTTATTCTTCCCATTGCTCTAACAAAATATATGACAAAAGCAAGTTAAGGAATGGTTCATTTGGGTTCAAGGTTTGAGGGTTCTGTCTGTCATAATGGGGATTGGTGGCAGGTGCGTGAGGCAGCTGTTCACACTGCATATTCAGACAGGAAGCAGAGTGCTGGGACTTTTCCCTTTCTACTCAGCATGGGGCCCTGCCCCACAGAATATTGCCACCCATCCTCAGGTGCGCCTTCCTACCTCAGTTAAAACTCTCTGAAAGCACCAAGGCAGCCAAGCCAAACAGGACTACAGTACACAAAGAATTAGTCTTGATCCCCCACCCAGTCCCTATTCAGAAATACTTACGCACATAGCTTGATGTGGACCTTGGAGTATCTCCTACCATGGTGTGAAGTATGTAATTCTTCAAGCCTTGAACATTGAATTTGGCATGTGACTTGTTTTGACTAATGGTCAATGTCTTAGTGTGTGGGGGAGGGCACTTTGAAGTGTGAACATGATTTGGTTTGATCGCTTCTACTGCCATCAAATGAAGCATTTGGTCCATGGAGACAAGTGCAGCAGATCTGAGCCCAATTACCAGTGTGGGGTCAGGTCACTCTGAGCCCAGATGCTATCAACCGATGCACAGAAGCACTCAAGAAGAAAGCAAGTGATTGTAGTTTGAAGCAACACTAAGGTTTAGGTGGTTTGATGCACAAGCAAACATGACTTGGATGCATGGTATTTAAGGGTATTGTTCTTAGTGCTAGCATTCTCTTTTCTTTCCTTCTTTTGAAAGACACTTGGCTTCTAAGTGCTGTTTCAATTGTTGGTAGCTAGAAGCTACATAAACTGATGATTATTATTTTCCTTGCCTTATAGCCCAAAAGATGTACTTTTCTTGTCTTTTGACATTATAGGGAGACCCCTGCCTCAGGGCCTTTGCATTTGCTGGTCTCTCAGCTCAGAATCCTGTATATCTGCATTATTCACAGATTCTCTCACTCAGTCATCCCTTCCACTCTCGAAATGTCATTTTCTTAGTGTGGTGTTTCCATGACAACCATATTATAGTACTTAAACTCGCTCACTGTAACTTCCCTTGTCCCTGCCTTGGATAGCTATGCAGATACTGCAACTTCCCACTTAGTTTGGGATACTGCAGAAGAGAAGGTTGGAGGACAAGCACAAAGAGAGAAATGTAATAAGCAGGTGCTGGTGGGCCAACAGATGTCTAACAAGAACTTGAAGTTATTGCTCTGGGGATGGAGGTAAAGATCTGGGAGCCATTATTCTAGATTCTGTTCGCAGCATTCACATTTGGGAGGGGGAAGGGTGTTCAGGGTAACACCATTGTTTAGGAAAATGCTCATAGGAGCAACTGTGAAGACAAGGAACAAGCACCAGTTAGAGAAATGGAGGAGACCAGGGAGCTGTTTCAGAGGAAGCCCAAGAGTGTCCGAGTGTCCCAAGTCAGAAAAGACATAGAGAGGAATCAAAAGTTGACACTGGTTTGACTCATGGCAGCCAGAAAACAGAGTGGGCATTGCAACAGGAAAATCTCCAGTGCTTTCTCCATGAATGGAGCCCTTAGACAACACCCTATGGTGTCAAAATAAGTCTTTTATCTGTTGCATTTGAGACCCAAGTTCTGCCCCACCAAAACCAGAAAACATTCCCAATACTTAAAATCCAAAATTATTATTGTCTTAAGACCAAATGCCCACAATTCCTTTATGTCATAAAACACACTTGGTTTTCTGGAATATTCTGATACTGGAGTCAAGGAAACCTGGTCTAGCTTAGGGCCAGTTGTTGCTGAAAGAATCTTGTACAACATAGGGTTTATCTTTGACTTCAATTTTCCTTTTTGTAAACCACAGTCTGATTTCAGTGAGATCGCTGGAAGAATATCTGGAAAGTGTTGAATTTACCTTTTAGCTGTAAAACATTTCAATTAATGAAATAATGCTAGATATTTATTAAAGATACCATAACTGGGGAATATCTATTCTACTCTAATAATCGTTTTACTTTTGGGCGCACTCCATTTCCCTACATTATTCTTTAGAAAGCATAGACACCTAAATAGTGCACAAGTTCTCTGATGGGGTTGTGACTAACGCAGAGCACATGTGAAAGCGGAACAAAACACGACTGTACATCTGTTGGAAGCTGCTGGCTGTTGTCAAGGTGCTAGCGATTTCTTTAATAGTCCTTCTGCAAAGAAACAGAATTTTAAATATAGATCAAATCGTTTGCATGGATGCTTAAGGTTCTCAAAAAAATGTGAATTTTCTTACTAAGACCTTACTAGTTTTGCAAATGTGGCTCAAATGCCAGCATCAACTCTATCATCAACTGCCTTTTAATGGAGCTGATGGCCAGGAACACAGCTCAGTGGTGGAGTGCTTGGCTAGCGAATGAGGCCCTGGTTCCATCCCCAGTATGACCAACCAACCAGCCAGCCAGCCAGCCAGCCAGCCAGCCAGCCAGCCAGCCAGCCAGCCAGTCAGCCAGCCAAACAACCAACTAACCAACCAACCAACCAACCAAACAACCAACCAACCAACCAACCAACCAACCAACCAACCAACCAACCATTTGTTCCATTGCCAGTGTTAGTTCTGAAATGCGGTCGTTGAAATACATATGCAAGGGAAGTGTGGTCTTTCCTACCCAGCTAGAGGTGGTCCACTTTGATTATGGGTCTTTATTAGGCCAGTGGCATATAGATGGAAGTGACAGATTGCTGTGTGCCTTGTTTAGACCTAAAAAGACAGTTCCTGCTTCTGGGGGAGATCTTGGATGCTTTGCCTTTCATCATGAGAACATTTCCTAGGTAGCAGCACTGCCTTTATAGCTTAGGGCTCAAAGAGACATTAATGGAAAATTGATACCCCAGACTATCTACAAACTCTACATACCCCCAGTCAATCTTTAGAACTAGAATTTGTGCATAAATTACCAAGTTCCTGAGTTCCGTATTGGTTTGTTTAGCAACATGATCATGTCAATAGTTAAGGGAGATACTACCAATTCATATAATAACTTTCCCTATGCACTCAGTGCCCTTTGAGATTTCTATTTTCTGCAATTGCTTCACTCTGGGCCTCACCAAGTACAAGGCAGATGTCATGGCAGAGCACTGCTTCAAGCAAAATTAGTTTATACTTTTTAAAGGCCTACAAATCAAATTTATCCAGTGGATGATAGTTTTCTCAGACTAACTCACTGATACTCAACCAGGGGTAATTTTGTATCCTAGGGCTCTATGGCAAGATCTGGTTACATTTTTGGATTTATTGTGGTCCAGGGAAGGGGTGTTATTCTCACCCTGCATGTAACATGTGAATGGTATTTAGGCTAGAGTTAGAAAACTTGAAAGGAATAATCCTGGATTGATAGATGCATGAAGGGATGAAGAGTGAGGTGGGATAAAGGCATTCAGGGGAGTTCTTCTTGAAGTTAGCAGTGGGATCAGGCCAGGGATGCTGGTTAGCATATGGCTAGTCATGCACATTTCCTTCCTCCCAGCAAGGAATTACATACTACCAAATCTCTCTCTCTCTCTCTCTCTCTCTCTCTCTCTCTCTCTCTCTCCCAGGGCTTGGGAGACAGGATGGTGCTTTAACCTGCACTGAATATCTGAGGAGTACAGACAATTTAGTACTTGTAAGACACAGGAATGTCTGTGTCTTTTTGCGAATTTCATCTGGCTACTTGGATTACAGTCTAATATCTCTTTCGTATAATACATTTCTCCCCTGTATGTAGCTGTGGAGAGATTAGAAGGCGGTTAGTAGGTAAGCAGCAGTTTGAGAGCTAAAGAGAAAATCAGTAGTGGATTTAACATGATTTCTTCCCACCTCTGCAAGAATATGATGAAAAGGCTTAGTTCCTATTTTTTTTTTCATTTTTTTTATTTTATTGAGAATAAGAAAAAAAAAGTTTCCGCCTCCTCCCAGCCTCCCATTTCCCTCCCCCTCCCCCCTCTCTTCTCCCCTCCCCCCACTCCTCTCCCCCTCCCTCTCCTATCCAAAGAGCAGTCATGGTTCCCTGCCCTGTGGAAAGTCCAAGGTCCTCCCCCCTCCCTCCATGTCTAGGAAGGTGAACATCCAAACTGGCTAGGCTCCCACCAAGCCAGAACATGAAGTAGGATCAAAACCCCTTGCCATTGACCTTGGCTTCTCATCAGTCCTCATTGTTCACCATGATCAGAGGGTCCGGTTTTATCCCATGCTGTTCCCGTCACAGTCCAGCTGGCTTTGGTGAGCTCCCAATAGATCAGCCCCACTGTCTCAGTGGGTGGGTGCACCCCCCGTGGTCCTGACAACCTCGCTCGTGTTTTCCCTCCATCTGCTTCTCATTGGGACCTTGGGAGCTCAGTCCAGTGCTCCAGTGTGGGTCTCTGTCTCTATCTCCATCCATCACCAGATGAAGGTTCTACCTATTTTTCTTTTTTTTTTTAATTTATTTATTTATTTATTAAACATTTCTGTCTCTTCCCCACCGCCGCCTCCCCTTTCCCTCCCCCTCCCCCAACCAAGCCCCCCTCCCTCGTCAGCCCAAAAAGCCATCAGGGTTCTCTGCCCTGTGGGAAGTCCAAGGACCACCCACCTCCATCCAGGTCTAGTAAGGTGAGCATCCACGAAACTGCCTATTTTTCATATAAGAAAACTGTAGCTAGAAGAAGCCATCTGAATTCTGAGGTTAGTCTAATTTTCAAGTCCATATTCTTTTTTATTACCTGCAAAAGTATATGTGGACTCCCTCTATTAATCCATGAATATTCAAATTAGTATGACTTTTTGCCATGGAAAATCCCAGTCTTACTCAGAGAGAAGATGCAGGCATGCGGATTCAGCTCCATTGATGACACGGCATTGCATGTTGGCTTTATCACCTGGAGGGGCAAGAAATCTGCTCTGAGTTTGCAAATTTAATTTTAGGCATGGAAGTTATGTCAGTCAGTCTGTCTGCCAAGGGACAAATTAGGGCCAGGTGACTGTCAAGCTGTTTTCTGTCCCTCTCTGACCCACTTGCTCCATTTAACCAAATGATTGTGTAACCAGAAGACCAGCAAAGGAAACGGTGGCTTCATGCCCTCTGCATTCTGCCTTCTACTTCTAATAGGTACATGCCATTTGAAACAATAAAACAATGATCCATTACCTGCTGTTAAGAGGAACGAACAAAACCAGGTAAGTCTTTCTGCATTCATTGGGGGAGGAAGAAGCAGAGGTTCCCAGGTTTCAAGGTTCTGGTGACAGAGGACCTAGGTTCTTTCCACTAGGCCCCACCTCCTAAAGTTTTCACCACCTCTCAGTATCACCATGGGCTGGTGTCTAAGCCTTCCACACAATGTCTTTGGAGAACACATAAGCTCCAAAATAAAATAGAAACAGGTAATAAACAGATATAATTGTAACATGTGCATACAGACAGCAAAGCTGAGTAGGGAGGGAAAGCTGGGGTAAGGGATAACTGAAGTTGAAGATGCAAACAGGAAAGATTAGATCATACTGAGAAGATCAGAGTAGTTTGTGGGGAGAGAGACACTCATATAACATACGCAAGAGCTTGTCAATCAAAGAAAAGTCAAAGGGAAGCACACATCTTAATTAAGGGAGCCATCTTAGGGTTGGCAAGAGATTTGGTGCTCCCAGGTGCCCAGGGCGATGTCCCCAGTTAGTTCCTGGGGCAGCTGAGGACAGAGAACCTGAAATGACCCTATCCTATAGCCATACTGATGAATATCTTGCATATCACCATAGAACCTTCAT